>NW_023415805.1:0-12319 GCF_013373865.1 Monomorium pharaonis | reverse complement strand
GGCATGATTTGAAGTATCAACATTGATAAGATTGCAGTAGTTAATATTAATTCCGAGTGAGTTAAGTTCTTCTTGTATTTCACTGGATGGTAGATTTGGTAATCCTTTTAATACAACTGTAATAGATTTATCCTCCGGAAGCGAATATGTGTGAAATTTATAGTGTTGAGCAATTGCAAAATTTTTGAAATCCATAAAGTCCTTAGTATGATTGAATTGAATTTTAATTTGGCTGCCAAGATATTTCAAATGAAAATTGTTACCAATACTATCTTTAAGTTTTTTAGCAAATGTAGAATAATCTTTAACTTTAGATGCCAAGTATATTGGAGGAGGTTTTCTCTCCTGAGAACTATGTTGTTGTAAATGTGCCTGATTGGATCTGTTATTGCCGTCATTGTTTTGTGATGAATCATCAAGTACATTGACATTTGTATTTAGATTTGAAGGATCCTCATTGTCAGTTAAGACTGATTCGTTATTTGATTGTTCAAAATTATTTTCAAGGCATTGAAATCTATTATGTGTGATAAATTTACCTAAAATATGATCTTCATCCGTCCTCTGGAATTTGTCCTGGGTTTGTGAGGAGATTGATTTGGGAGATTCCTCCGCCGTTCTTTTCCTAGATTTACCCTCCAAGCTGGAGGGATGTCCAATGGGTGAGTCTGGTATGAAATCCACGATGACCGTAGGTTATATTCCAGGAAGGTTGACTCAAACTCGAACCGCAAGTGTCCAAAGCTGTGTAAAACACAGTCACAATCACGAATCGTGCACAATCACTCCGAGAAGTGTTCTCAGTTATCTCTGTGGCTATTCTTGTCGATTTGCCGGTTTTTCCGGTTTTCGTATCGGTGGCGACTGTGAAAAGCGACGCGCTTATATACCATACCGAGCTGGCTACCCCGATCCACCATCAGCCAATCAGAAAGATTACCCGCTCTCTCGACTTTGCGAGAATACTATATGCGTCGCCGCGCGCTTGCTCGCCAGTTACTGCGCGGCGCCGCCGACAGGCGGCTCACCTCTCGGTTCTCTCGGGAGTAAAATGCAATTATATAAAGACTACCACCCGCAGCACGATTAAGTAATAAGAAAAAATATAACTTTCTTCTCTTTAAGGGAGTTAACCTACATATCGCGCGGTCGTGCCGAGCGCGAGGGTGCTTCATGTAGAAACGGATCGTCACATAATGCTATTACAGAATTGAGAGAGAGAGAGAGAGAGAAGAGAGATATATAATATATATATATATATATATATCTACACTGAGAAAAAAAATTCTTTCAATCAAGAAAATGCATTTTCTTGAAATAGAATTCTTTGATGCAAACAAATATTTTTTTACAGCAACTAAACAATGTATGCTAGCAAATAAATATTTTATTCTTTTAAGTAAATCATTTCGTACATTTTTGATTTTGTTCCTCTAAGTAATGATTTAATGACATCAATAGTATCATTATTAAACTGAAATAAATCATTTCTTTGTAATAAGAAAACCGAGTTTCTTAAATGTATTTAAAGAAATTTTTTTCTCAGTGTATGTATCCGTATATGTATATTTATATATATATTTATGTATAATGTAAATCATAAACGTATATCTATATATAATTATACATAATTTTATGTGTACGATCAGTATTCAAACTTATATAAAATTATATATAACTATACGTACTCGACTTTTGGGGGTAAAATTTCTCACTCAATTAAAACGAGTGTGAACCCGTAATCATATATAACCTAGCCTAGCCTAGCCGCGTCTTAATCCTGTAAAAACATTATGTGACGATCCTTCGCTACATGAGGCACCCTCGCGCTCGTCTGCCAATGAATGCGCGCCACTACCGATAGGTAGGTTAACTCTCTTATAGAGAAGAAAATTATATTAATCAATTAATGTATTAAATTGCGTTCGCGTTGCAATTCGTTTAAACGTATTTAACAATAAACAAAATTAATTTGCACACACATATCTTAATTGTGCTGACTCTTATTATCCTTCTTGTTTTAATTGAATTACAAGAGCCTAATTATTATTTTTAGTATTAATGTTGGGAATGTTGCTAATTTAAAATATATCAACAATAAGAATTACATATAAGAACATTTAGAGTTTATCGGTAGACACGGTAGTGTCTCTGAACGCTGTTCAGAGTCATATGCTACGTCGTACTAGTGTGAGTTTTTGATTTTTAGATCGATATAATGTACCCCGAAATCATTTCAGTAGCACTTTTGTTTGGTCATAGTGGATTTGCTATATCAAATTTTTAATTTTTAGCAGTGGATTCAGATTTAGCGACCAAAAAGCTTGTAGGATACCAAGTTTCAATTATTTCCCATTGAAAATTGACGTAGTTACAGATTTTTGTCGCCTAACGTCTCGTTTTCTCCCACTGTGGGACGTAGAAAAGCGACATTGAAAAGCGACGGACGACGTAAAGGCCCTCACACATGAATTGACATATCCATAACATTAAGGTTTCGACGCGTTGCAGAATTGGGCGACCGTAACCGTAACCGGCTGAATCAAGTACGTGAGTGATCGAAACCTTACTCATATGGTAATGTCAGTTCATGTGTGAGGACCTTAAGATTTATTTCCTTCTCTCTCTCCGGCGTGCTCCTGCGTGTATTCTTATTGGGTCACGTGGGTTAGCCAGTGACTCGTTCTAATTGTAAGTGACGTGCAGGACATGCAGGATGAGGTTATAATACAAATTTCGATTGCAAATATGTGTAATATATGAAATTTATATGGTAAATATTCTCGTATTGTTATTTTATTATTATACATATATATTAAACATTTAACTGAGCTATGTTACTCTCTGATTCAATTTTACACTGGCGTCGATGAGACAGATAAGATGTGTGCAACAGTTAAATGTTGCTGTAATTTACAATCGATATGTACAGCTTTTAATCTGCTTTAATAAAATTGTAAATAAATGTTTTTTATAATACTAATTTTTATTCTTTGCTTTATTAGTAATGTATGTATAATTACAGGTACCTTGGTGACAAAAGAACTTATCCTTACAACGTTCTCAATATTGCAAACCAATGCACAACTCTACGTGTCACACCTCATCTATTTAACCACCAGCATCAACAGTGTAAAATTAATTAAACAGAGGGTAACATAACTCAGATTTTACACTGGTGTCGATGAGATAGACGAGATGTCGTGCGATATAGAATTGTGGATCAGTTAAATGTTGCTGTAATTGTCAATCAATATTCACAACTTATTAATTAGTTTGAATAAAACTTTAAATACTAATTTGTATTCTTTACTTTAGTAGTAACATACATAATTGCCGGTACCTTGGTGACAAAGGATGGTTCTTATCCTTACAACGTTATCAATATTTAACCGATGCACAACTCTACGTCACACTTCATTTATTTAATCATCAACACCAATGAAAAATTAATTAATCAGTGAGTAACGAGCTCAGATTTTACACTGGCGTCGATGAGATAGATGAGATGTTGTGTGACATAGAATTGTGGATCAGTGAAATGTTGCTGTAATTGTCAATCAATATTCACAACTGTTAATTAGCTCGAATAAAATTTTAAATAAATGTTTTTAATAATACTAATTTTTATTCTTTACTTTACTAGTAACGTATATAATTTCCGGTGACAAACCTTGGTGACAAAAGATGGTTCTTATCCTTACAACGTTATCAATATTTAACCGATGAACAAGTCTACGTCACACCTTATCTATTTAATCATCACCATCAATATATAATTGATTAAATTTAAATTTAAGGAAAAAAATTACATCAATCCAAGATGATCCTTTTAATCAAATTCAACTTAAGTGGTCTATAAACACTGCAAAATATATCCGTTATATCCGAAGAAAATTACCTTTTTAAAAAAGGTAAAAAAAGGCGCCAAATGTATGGTTTTTCTTTAAGGAAAGAAATAGCAAATCCAAGGTAGGACTTTTGATTAAATTTCACCTGAGTGACATATATAGTATATCTTTATGGTTGGAAAAAATCACATTTGTTTATGTATCAAATAAATCCAAGATAATACTCTTCATCAAATTCAATCAAAATGATACATATAATATAAGTGATATATAGTATACTGTAAAAAAACACATCTTATACCTAAGATAAAACATCATCTAATTTAGCCCAAGTAATATCACAGACCTTCTTATTCCAACCAAAATCTAACTTTAATTATTAAACTAACGATTATTTTAAATGAAGAATTACACGCGCACGCATTAACCTTCTCTACAAAAATAATGATATCAGAATATTTTGCACCAAATATAACAATGGATATTTATATGAACTGAAACATCTACTGTATTATTATTCTTTGGCCAGTATTCATAACTAAGAATAATGTAAAACAGACAAATAAATATTCTATTACAACTAAATGTATTATTATAAATAAAAACTTTTTCGAAAAACTCGACGCTGGTAAACCGACGAATACACACGCACGAGCGGGAGGGGCAGTGGTGGGGGGGGGGGGTGGGGGCGAGAGAAATCAACATCATGACAATTAATATATATATTTATTCGGAAGGTTTACAGCGGGGTCGATGTCAATTGTTTCGCAAATGAAAGCGTAGAGTCCGACGTGCCGAATGATGGTCTCGTTTTTGTTTTTTTTTTTTTTTGTTTTTTAACGAGGAAGAGGAAAATCTTCAACCTGACCATCTTGGAAGGATAACTTTGTAGTTATCAACCACCAAGAGGCCAAAGACATCCGGGTGCCCGTACACCCGGATAGTGTGGGATTCTATGGGGGCACATCGCGGGAGATACTGCCCCCATAGCCTACCCACTAAAAACCTCTTCCTATATTCTGTTCTATCTATTCAGCCCTGATGTTAAAGATAATATCTCCCGAAATTTCCGGTAGTAGTAGCGATGCCCAATATTTAGCCAGTATTAGTCATTATACCGTTAATGTATTTTGCTAGTAGGGACATCTCGGTTTCGACCTGACGATCGGACTCGGAATTCATAGATACTTTAAGCTGCAGTGGACCGGTCGACTTTACTTGGTCGTTCTTCGAGGTTTGCCAAGGTGATCGAGTAGTAACTAGTAAAAAAATTAAAAATTGACAATAAATTAAAAAAGTTAATAGCTGTTAACTTATAGTATATAGTTAATTTTAAATATTTTAATTTTTTAACTGTGACAAGTTATTTTGAAAAATTTAACTTAATATCAACTTGATTAACTTGAACTTAATTAATTAAAAAAATATATCAACTTACCCAAGCCTGAGGTTTGCGTATTATTAAACTTCTTTTTTAATAAATCCCGGAGAAGGCTCGCCTTAGGACTTATAAAGTTCATGTTGTTTAACTCCGGAGCGATAAACACACTCGGCTCTCTTTGCGTCCGTCGCATAAGAGTAGCGGAGTTCAGATCGGGTTGGTAGGCGTTCTGCTCGCCCAGCGGGAGCCACGCTTGCCAGTAGTTATTCAGAGAGCCAATGCCATTCTTTTTGGCTGTCGATGACGACGTTGTCGTTGTTTCTTCAGGTACACGAACGGGCATCAATTCGCCATTGCAAATCAATCCGAGAAACAGCAAGGTGGATAACATTCTCCACTGAGATACCATTCTTCGCTGTAGGCTCAGCATCATTTTTGTTCTCGTGCTTCTTTTCGTCGAGTTCGGAAAAGATATCTCAAGATGCTCGCGTCTGAATCTTATTCGCCACGTGTCACTTGTCCACGCGCGTCGTGAGCTATGCGTCTCTGACGAGAGAAACGAAAGCTACTAAGTCTTCACGACTTTATATACAACGTATATAATCTCTAACGCTAACTCAAACGCAGCACTAAAAACTTCTGCTGACTTCTGACGCAGCCAAACGCTCCAGCTTCAACGAATGCAGTAGCAGCGGTGGCGACTGTGAAAAGCGACGCGCTTATATACCATACCGAGCTGGCTACCCCGATCCACCATCAGCCAATCAGAAAGATTACCCGCTCTCTCGACTTTGCGAGAATACTATATGCGTCGCCGCGCGCTTGCTCGCCAGTTACTGCGCGGCGCCGCCGACAGGCGGCTCACCTCTCGGTTCTCTCGGGAGTAAAATGCAATTATATAAAGACTACCACCCGCAGCACGATTAAGTAATAAGAAAAAATATAACTTTCTTCTCTTTAAGGGAGTTAACCTACATATCGCGCGGTCGTGCCGAGCGCGAGGGTGCTTCATGTAGAAACGGATCGTCACATAATGCTATTACAGAATTGAGAGAGAGAGAGAGAGAAGAGAGATATATAATATATATATATATATATATCTACACTGAGAAAAAAAATTCTTTCAATCAAGAAAATGCATTTTCTTGAAATAGAATTCTTTGATGCAAACAAATATTTTTTTACAGCAACTAAACAATGTATGCTAGCAAATAAATATTTTATTCTTTTAAGTAAATCATTTCGTACATTTTTGATTTTGTTCCTCTAAGTAATGATTTAATGACATCAATAGTATCATTATTAAACTGAAATAAATCATTTCTTTGTAATAAGAAAACCGAGTTTCTTAAATGTATTTAAAGAAATTTTTTTCTCAGTGTATGTATCCGTATATGTATATTTATATATATATTTATGTATAATGTAAATCATAAACGTATATCTATATATAATTATACATAATTTTATGTGTACGATCAGTATTCAAACTTATATAAAATTATATATAACTATACGTACTCGACTTTTGGGGGTAAAATTTCTCACTCAATTAAAACGAGTGTGAACCCGTAATCATATATAACCTAGCCTAGCCTAGCCGCGTCTTAATCCTGTAAAAACATTATGTGACGATCCTTCGCTACATGAGGCACCCTCGCGCTCGTCTGCCAATGAATGCGCGCCACTACCGATAGGTAGGTTAACTCTCTTATAGAGAAGGAAATTATATTAATCAATTAATGTATTAAATTGCGTTCGCGTTGCAATTCGTTTAAACGTATTTAACAATAAACAAAATTAATTTGCACACACATATCTTAATTGTGCTGACTCTTATTATCCTTCTTGTTTTAATTGAATTACAAGAGCCTAATTATTATTTTTAGTATTAATGTTGGGAATGTTGCTAATTTAAAATATATCAACAATAAGAATTACATATAAGAACATTTAGAGTTTATCGGTAGACACGGTAGTGTCTCTGAACGCTGTTCAGAGTCATATGCTACGTCGTACTAGTGTGAGTTTTTGATTTTTAGATCGATATAATGTACCCCGAAATCATTTCAGTAGCACTTTTGTTTGGTCATAGTGGATTTGCTATATCAAATTTTTAATTTTTAGCAGTGGATTCAGATTTAGCGACCAAAAAGCTTGTAGGATACCAAGTTTCAATTATTTCCCATTGAAAATTGACGTAGTTACAGATTTTTGTCGCCTAACGTCTCGTTTTCTCCCACTGTGGGACGTAGAAAAGCGACATTGAAAAGCGACGGACGACGTAAAGGCCCTCACACATGAATTGACATATCCATAACATTAAGGTTTCGACGCGTTGCAGAATTGGGCGACCGTAACCGTAACCGGCTGAATCAAGTACGTGAGTGATCGAAACCTTACTCATATGGTAATGTCAGTTCATGTGTGAGGACCTTAAGATTTATTTCCTTCTCTCTCTCCGGCGTGCTCCTGCGTGTATTCTTATTGGGTCACGTGGGTTAGCCAGTGACTCGTTCTAATTGTAAGTGACGTGCAGGACATGCAGGATGAGGTTATAATACAAATTTCGATTGCAAATATGTGTAATATATGAAATTTATATGGTAAATATTCTCGTATTGTTATTTTATTATTATACATATATATTAAACATTTAACTGAGCTATGTTACTCTCTGATTCAATTTTACACTGGCGTCGATGAGACAGATAAGATGTGTGCAACAGTTAAATGTTGCTGTAATTTACAATCGATATGTACAGCTTTTAATCTGCTTTAATAAAACTGTAAATAAATGTTTTTTATAATACTAATTTTTATTCTTTGCTTTATTAGTAATGTATGTATAATTACAGGTACCTTGGTGACAAAAGAACTTATCCTTACAACGTTCTCAATATTGCAAACCAATGCACAACTCTACGTGTCACACCTCATCTATTTAACCACCAGCATCAACAGTGTAAAATTAATTAAACAGAGGGTAACATAACTCAGATTTTACACTGGTGTCGATGAGATAGACGAGATGTCGTGCGATATAGAATTGTGGATCAGTTAAATGTTGCTGTAATTGTCAATCAATATTCACAACTTATTAATTAGTTTGAATAAAACTTTAAATACTAATTTGTATTCTTTACTTTAGTAGTAACGTACATAATTGCCGGTACCTTGGTGACAAAGGATGGTTCTTATCCTTACAACGTTATCAATATTTAACCGATGCACAACTCTACGTCACACTTCATTTATTTAATCATCAACACCAATGAAAAATTAATTAATCAGTGAGTAACGAGCTCAGATTTTACACTGGCGTCGATGAGATAGATGAGATGTTGTGTGACATAGAATTGTGGATCAGTGAAATGTTGCTGTAATTGTCAATCAATATTCACAACTGTTAATTAGCTCGAATAAAATTTTAAATAAATGTTTTTAATAATACTAATTTTTATTCTTTACTTTACTAGTAACGTATATAATTTCCGGTGACAAACCTTGGTGACAAAAGATGGTTCTTATCCTTACAACGTTATCAATATTTAACCGATGAACAAGTCTACGTCACACCTTATCTATTTAATCATCACCATCAATATATAATTGATTAAATTTAAATTTAAGGAAAAAAATTACATCAATCCAAGATGATCCTTTTAATCAAATTCAACTTAAGTGGTCTATAAACACTGCAAAATATATCCGTTATATCCGAAGAAAATTACCTTTTTAAAAAAGGTAAAAAAAAGGCGCCAAATGTATGGTTTTTCTTTAAGGAAAGAAATAGCAAATCCAAGGTAGGACTTTTGATTAAATTTCACCTGAGTGACATATATAGTATATCTTTATGGTTGGAAAAAATCACATTTGTTTATGTATCAAATAAATCCAAGATAATACTCTTCATCAAATTCAATCAAAATGATACATATAATATAAGTGATATATAGTATACTGTAAAAAAACACATCTTATACCTAAGATAAAACATCATCTAATTTAGCCCAAGTAATATCACAGACCTTCTTATTCCAACCAAAATCTAACTTTAATTATTAAACTAACGATTATTTTAAATGAAGAATTACACGCGCACGCATTAACCTTCTCTACAAAAATAATGATATCAGAATATTTTGCACCAAATATAACAATGGATATTTATATGAATTGAAACATCTACTGTATTATTATTCTTTGGCAAGTATTCATAACTAAGAATAATGTAAAACAGACAAATAAATATTCTATTACAACTAAATGTATAATTATAAATAAAAACTTTTTCGAAAAACTCGACGCTGGTAAACCGACGAATACACACGCACGAGTGGGAGGGGCAGAGGTGGCTGGTGGGGGGGGGGGGGTGGGGGCGAGAGAAATCAATATCATGACAATTAATATATATTTATTCGGAAGGTTTACAGCGGGGTCGATGTCAATTGTTTCGCAAATGAAAGCGTAGAGTCCGATGTGCCGAATGATGGTCTCGTTTTTTTTTTTTTTTTTTTTTTACGAGGAAGAGGAAAATCTTCAACCTGACCATCTTGGAAGGATAACTTTGTAGTTATCAACCACCAAGAGGCCAAAGACATCCGGGTGCCCGTACACCCGGATAGTGTGGGATTCTATGGGGGCACATCGCGGGAGATACTGCCCCCATAGCCTACCCACTAAAAACCTCTTCCTATATTCTGTTCTATCTATTCAGCCCTGATGTTAAAGATAATATCTCCCGAAATTTCCGGTAGTAGTAGCGATGCCCAATATTTAGCCAGTATTAGTCATTATACCGTTAATGTATTTTGCTAGTAGGGACATCTCGGTTTCGACCTGACGATCGGACTCGGAATTCATAGATACTTTAAGCTGCAGTGGACCGGTCGACTTTACTTGGTCGTTCTTCGAGGTTTGCCAAGGTGATCGAGTAGTAACTAGTAAAAAAATTAAAAATTGACAATAAATTAAAAAAGTTAATAGCTGTTAACTTATAGTATATAGTTAATTTTAAATATTTTAATTTTTTAACTGTGACAAGTTATTTTGAAAAATTTAACTTAATATCAACTTGATTAACTTGAACTTAATTAATTAAAAAAATATATCAACTTACCCAAGCCTGAGGTTTGCGTATTATTAAACTTCTTTTTTATAAATCCCGGAGAAGGCTCGCCTTAGGACTTATAAAGTTCATGTTGTTTAACTCCGGAGCGATAAACACACTCGGCTCTCTTTGCGTCCGTCGCATAAGAGTAGCGGAGTTCAGATCGGGTTGGTAGGCGTTTCTGCTCGCCCAGCGGGAGCCACGCTTGCCAGTAGTTATTCAGAGAGCCAATGCCATTCTTTTTGGCTGTCGATGACGACGTTGTCGTTGTTTCTTCAGGTACACGAACGGGCATCAATTCGCCATTGCAAATCAATCCGAGAAACAGCAAGGTGGATAACATTCTCCACTGAGATACCATTCTTCGCTGTAGGCTCAGCATCATTTTTGTTCTCGTGCTTCTTTTCGTCGAGTTCGGAAAAGATATCTCAAGATGCTCGCGTCTGAATCTTATTCGCCACGTGTCACTTGTCCACGCGCGTCGTGAGCTATGCGTCTCTGACGAGAGAAACGAAAGCTACTAAGTCTTCACGACTTTATATACAACGTATATAATCTCTAACGCTAACTCAAACGCAGCACTAAAAACTTCTGCTGACTTCTGACGCAGCCAAAACGCTCCAGCTTCAACGAATGCAGTAGCAGCGGTGGCGACTGTGAAAAGCGACGCGCTTATATACCATACCGAGCTGGCTACCCCGATCCACCATCAGCCAATCAGAAAGATTACCCGCTCTCTCGACTTTGCGAGAATACTATATGCGTCGCCGCGCGCTTGCTCGCCAGGTTACTGCGCGGCGCCGCCGACAGGCGGCTCACCTCTCGGTTCTCTCGGGAGTAAAATGCAATTATATAAAGACTACCACCCGCAGCACGATTAAGTAATAAGAAAAATATAACTTTCTTCTCTTTAAGGGAGTTTAACCTACATATCGCGCGGTCGTGCCGAGCGCGAGGGTGCTTCATGTAGAAACGGATCGTCACATAATGCTATTACAGAATTGAGAGAGAGAGAGAGAGAGAAGAGAGATATATTAATATATATATATATATATATATATATATCTACACTGAGAAAAAAAATTCTTTCAATCAAGAAAATGCATTTTCTTGAAATAGAATTCTTTGATGCAAACAAATATTTTTTTACAGCAACTAAACAATGTATGCTAGCAAATAAATATTTTATTCTTTTAAGTAAATCATTTCGTACATTTTTGATTTTGTTCCTCTAAGTAATGATTTAATGACATCAATAGTATCATTATTAAACTGAAATAAATCATTTCTTTGTAATAAGAAAACGAGTTTCTTAAATGTTTAAAGAAATTTTTTTTCAGTGTATGATCCGTATATGTATATTATATATATAATTTATGTATAATGTAAATCATAAACGTATATTATATATAAATTATACATAATTTTATGTGTACGATCCAGTATTCAAACTTATATATAAATTTATATAACTATACGTACTCGACTTTTTGGGGGTAGGTAAAATTCTCACTCAATTAAAACGAGTGGTGAACCCGTAATCATTATATAACATAGCCTAGCCTAGCCGCGTCTTAAT
Source organism: Monomorium pharaonis (assembly GCF_013373865.1). Classification (NCBI taxonomy): domain Eukaryota; kingdom Metazoa; phylum Arthropoda; class Insecta; order Hymenoptera; family Formicidae; genus Monomorium; species Monomorium pharaonis. The sequence continues at coordinate 395 of NW_023415805.1, read as the reverse complement.
CCTGTAAAAACATTATTGTGACGATCCTTCGCTACATGAGGCACCCTGCGCTCGTCTGCCAATGAATGCGGCCCACTACCGATAGGTAGGTTAACTTCTTTAGAGAAGGAAATATATTAATCAATTAATGTATTTAAATTGCGTTCGGCGTTGCAATTCGTTTAAACGTATTTAACAATAAACAAAAAATATTTGCACACACATATCTTAATTGTGCTGACTCTTTATTATCCTTCTTGTTTTAATTGAATACAAGAGCCTAATTATTATTTTTAGTATTAATGTTGGGAATGTGCTAATTAAAATATATCAACATAAAGAATTACATATAAGAACATTAGAGTTTATCGGTGGTGACACCGTGCGAGGGGCAGTCTAGGAAAAAGATGGGCAAG
>NW_023415804.1:0-18440 GCF_013373865.1 Monomorium pharaonis | reverse complement strand
TTATTTATTGTATTGCATATGTAAAACTTTATTTACATAAAACTATAAGATGTGTACATTCTCCATATAATACTAAATCTTGCACACATAAAAGACAAAGAACACTCATAAAATATAAGAATCTTAAAATTATATATACATATATATAATTTTATATATGTAATATGTCTATATACATTAGTTATTTTTATTAACAATAATGTAGAATGTAAATTTATGATATTAAACTTTGTACATTTCTTTGATTTTTAAATGCAAAATAAAAAATCTTAATATTATCACATTGTGATAATAATTTACAAGTATTATTACATTTTGTACATTTATTATATTTACATTTATAATATATACTTTTTTATATACTATTTAGTACATTATATTCTATTGTAGAATTTTAGATTGGATTTTAACAGATATTCTAAACGATGGCGTGGAACATCAGCAACAATTGTAGAAACAGAAAATTCAGTTGTGTGGGGTGTAGTCTGGGAATTACATAAATGCAATTTAGCTACATTAGACTGCCAAGAGAGTGTTCAGGATAACATATATCGTGCGATGTCGGTGAACGTTGAAACTCCTGATGGTAGAACTCTAAACTGTAGAGTATATCAGCAGTGTAACAATCCAAAAGAATATATAAAACCAGAAGACTTTCCAATAGATAAGAGGCCTTCACCGTTATATCTGTATGTATTCACATGTAATTTAAAATGCAACTGCAATAATTTGAATACAATTGTAATTATATGAAATTTATCGCAATTATTTCACACAGGAATATGATTTTAAGAGGAGCTGAGGAAAACAATCTTCCCTTTGAGTATATAAAATTCTTAAAAACTATCCCGCACAATGGATATGAAGGAGAATATGACATTAGGTAAGCAACAAGTTGAGCTGTGGTACATTTCTAGCTGAAAACTTGTTTATGTAATAAATAGTTCACATTTATAATGTAGATTATTGATATTTATGTATACAAATATCATAACGCTTATCTCTTATTTAATTTTCTTTTTCCATGGTTATGTACAACGATGCATCACAGCCTTTCTCTGACTGAAAATTGACTGCTACAATATTTTTATTGTATGAAAACTTTTGATAATACAGATTGAGGATCGTGTATTTCAACGCCGTATCATTTTATCTAATGTACGTCGAGGAATCTTTGTTTTAATAAATTCTCTTTTGTTCACCTGGATATGTATAGTGTAAATATAATAAATTAAAAATTTTTTAAATAGAAACTATAAAGGTGTTAAAGGTTAATATAAGGAACTCTATATTAAAAATTTTGCAAATTTTATTTTCCATGTATTTACATTTTAATGGTGATATTAAAATATATATTGGGATACTAACGAAAATGTTCATTACAAGTTTATAATCCATGTCAATGTCTGTCCATTTATGTTCTAATACATTATATATAAAGTTCTCGACATGGTAAAGATTTTCCGAATACAGAAAGTGATTCATAAATCGGGCGAAGTATAAATGGAGCATGGCTGAAAAGATTTATATTGACTAAAAATATTTTTTTTTAATTCTACATCTTTTCAGATGTAGAATTAAAAAAAATATTTTTAGTCAATATAATATTGAAATAAAATATAACAATGTAGAAAATGTTGCTATTGTACCATGTTCCTTTCCACCTATGTAGAAGTCTACGGGGACAACTTACTCGCAGAGAGGATACGTTTAAATAATCCGACTGCAGTAATGAAAGACATCGGTTACATAAAGGTATAATTAAGGAAAGTAATTACAGCTAGATATACATGGGTTTTTAATTTATATACTCAAGTTTATCGATTGATAAAATACTAATCAATTCAATATAAATTATTGCAAACTATTGTACAGATGTTTAATATATATATGATAAATGTTTTTTTTATTGTATTGCATATGTAAGAAATATTTTTTTAATGAAATATAATAGTTTGTACCCATTTTACATATAATACTAAATCTTGCACACATGAAAAATAAACATTCATAAAAATAAGATTACAACCTTATTTTTCAAAAGTTCTACAAATATATTCATAAAATAAAAAAAATCTTAAATTATATACATTATATATACATATATACACATATATACCTATATATACAATTATATTTCATTGATAATAATGGAGAATATAAACTTATGATATATTAAACTTCTTACATTTCTTTGATTTTCAAATGCAAAATAAAAAATCTTAATATTATCACATATTTGTACATTTATTATTTTTAGATTTATACTACATAATGTTTATTACATATTTGTACATTCATCATATTTATATTTATAATATGTACATATAGTATATACTATAATATAGTATATATTACATTGTTTTGTAGAATTTCAGGTTGGATTTTAAACAGATATTGTAAACGATTTCGTGGAATAACCGCAACAATTGTAGAAACAGAAAATTCTCCAATTGTAGAAACAGTTATAGAACAACTGTTGTAGACAGTTTGTAGAAATTGTAGAAACAGACGATTTTCCAATAAATAAGAGACCTTCGCCATTTGCAATCATGTGTAATTTAAAAAGCAACTGCACTAATTTGAATACGATTGTAATTATATGAAATTTACCGTAATTATTTCACGCAGGAATATGCTATTAAAAGGGGCTAAGGAAAACAATCTTCCCTTTGCGTATATAAAATTCTTTAAAACTATCCCACATAATGGATATGAAGGAGAATATGACATTGGGTAAGCAACAAGTTGAGTTGTGGTACATTCCTAGCTGAAAACTTTGTTTATGTAATAAATAGTTCTATATTTATAATGTAGATTATTGATATTTTATGTTTACAAATATCATAACGCTCATCTCTTATTTAATCTTCTTTTTCCATGGTTATGTACAACGATGCATCACAGCCTTTCTCTGACCGAAAATTGACTGCTACAACATTTTTATTGTATGAATACTTTTGATAATACGGATTGAGGATCACATATTCCAACGCCGTATCTGCCGTCATTTCATCTAATGTACGTCGAGGAATCTTCATTTTAATAAATTCTCTTTTGTTCACCTAGATATATATAGTGTAAATATAACGAATTAAAATTTTTTTAATAGAAACTATAAGGGCGTTAAAGGGAAATGTAAGGAACTCTATATTAAAAATTTTGAAAATTTTATTTTCCATGTATTTATATTTTAATGGTGTATTAAAATATAGATTGGGATACTTACGAAAATGTTCATTACAAGTTTATAGTCCATGTCAATGTCCGGCCATTTCTGTTCTAATACATCTTTGTTCAAGTCTACCTCTGTATTACTTATAAGAAGATGCTTCACAGAACGGAAAATAGTCCATAACTCGGAAGCAAAATGTGGAGCAAATGGAGCGAGCATTATAATTTGAACAGCTAACGCTCGCTCGTACTCGCGACTTTTTTTCAGGCACTCCACACCAACTTTTCGCAAGCTATATTTTAAAATTATAATTCCAGATTCATACTTATTCATTGAGTATTCAAATGTTGGAATTATTGCATGGAATTATTAAATGTAATATAATTATTTACCTATTTGTAAGACCTTGCATTCGAGATATTGCTACACTAAGCTGCTGAGATTCAACTATGTTAAATGTCACGTTTTTAAGAAAATAATTTCGGCTGTCGAACATGTACGCATCGTGTTCAGTGAATTTAGGATCAGTAGGATCGCTTTTGAATTCGTCCAGAGTCATCTTGTCACGTTCAATCTTAAACCGCTTAACACAGTTCCAAATACGGTTTTGCCAATGATTATACCTTTAACAGCTAATATATTATTGCAAATAAATATATTATCTTGAAATAAGACTATGTTTAAATAGTTTAGTGACTTTTAAGAAAAACTTACTGTCTTCCGACCAATTTCTAGTAGACGTTGGTGCAACATCGGCCAGTATTAATAATCGTGTTGTATCTATTCCATATTTATTCAACAGATTGATAGGATCGACTCCATTATGCTTTGATTTTGACATTTTTTCCCAGCGCATAGAGACATGTTCTCCATGTTTTGTCATGTATTGATTCCCTTCCATTTTTACTTCATTTTCTGGTATGTATTTCCCGGTACTTGTAACTTGATATGTTTTACCCATTACTACTCCTTGCACGAGAAGCTGTCTAAATGGTTCTCGACATGGTAAAAGATCTTCTGAATACAGAAAGTGACTTATAAATCGGGCGAAGTATAAATGGAGTACGGCTAAAAAGATGTAGAATTAAAAAAATATATTTTAATTTGAGACAATAAATATCAAAATAAAATATAATTCAGAAAATATTGCTGTTGTACCATGTTCTTTTTCCACCTATATAGAGGTCAACGGGAAAGGCCTTCTTAACTTTTTCTGTCGAAAACATCTTTTTTGTATTTTTGGGATCTATAAATCTTAAAAAGTACCAGCTACTATCTACAAATGTATCCATTGTATCGGCTTCTCTGGTTGCCTTTTCTTTGCACTTGGGACAACTCGTCTGCAACCAATCCTTTGCATCGTAGAGAGAAAGTCTTTTGTTTGAACCTAAGTGCACCATCTTTGGCAGTGTCACAGGAAGTTGATCACGAGGTACAGGTTGTGCGCCACAATTTGTACAATGAATAATTGGAATAGGTGTACCCCAATATCTCTGTCTAGAGATTAACCAATCCTGTAATCTCGAGCTCACTAGATACCCACCTATTCCCCATTCTCTAGCTTTCCGAAATACTTCAAATATCTTTTGCTGTTGCTGTTCGTGACTACGTATCGAATGTCGAGTAAATGGTATTCCAACTAATTCTGAGAATTTAAATCGTCCATTGATGCTGAGGGTATACCTAAACGTATATCTCTCCATGGCGGGTAAACAACTTTATCGGTGATAAAAACCGGCAATTCCTCGCCAGAAAATGGATTTATTACTTTTGCGTTTAAACATTTTATACCGGTGTCTATTTCGTGTGTGTATTTCTCATTGTGTAAAATACTTTGGGGGGATAGCAACAAACTTTGCGTACTCCATAAATTCTGGCATGTCAGTCCATATATTTAACGTCCGTGGAAACTCGGGAATTGTAGATATTAATTTAAAATCAATACTAATACCATTGCAATCGCCTATCCAGTGTTTCTGTAATTTTATAATATCTCTCCATTCCTTCAAGATTGGATCATCTAAACCGTCCCACAATGATCTAAAATATAATTACTTTATTATTTAAAAATGTCATTCTTTAGAAAATCATGTATTCTTTTACTTCTTTAATTAAATTTACTTTGCAAAAGTTGTCGTTCTGATAAACCACTGCTTCAACAATTTTTTCTCTACACGCGCACCAGACCGCCAAGACCGTTGATTTATATCTATCTGTTCCTCGGCTAATACAGTCTGATCAACAGGATCCCAATTAACATAGGCTTCTTTTTGATAGGCCAAACCTTTATCGAACAACTTTAAAAATAAATCTTGAGTCCATTTGTAATAATTTGGATCACAGGTCGCAAATTCTCTATCCCAATCAAAAGAATAATTTAACATTTTTAATTGATTACGCATTGTCTTTATATTTTCATCTGTCCATACAGCAGGACTAATTTCTCTTTCAATAGCAGCATTTTCTGCTGGCAATCCAAAGGCATCCCAGCCCATTGGATGAATTACATTTTTACCTAAATTTATAAGTTTATACTATAAAAAATTTTTTATCTATTATACATCATAAAAATTTATTGCATAAAGCTTGCATAGATATTGACTTCCTTTAAAATCTACCTTTCAATGTATAAAATCGAGCTACAGTGTCACTTATTGTATAAACTCGAACATGACCCATATGTAAGGCACCAGATGGATACGGGAACATAGACAGAATATAAAATTTATCTTTAGCATCGTCATCTACATTGGGTTTGTAAACATTAATTTTATTGCCCCAGGATTTCTCTATTCTCTTCTTTATCTCTGGCGTACATACTGAAACCTGAAAGTATTTCAATGAACAGCACAACATTCAAAACGAAATATAAAAATAATTTCAGACATTACTAATAAAATTCACTTCTATGAAGCAGCTACGAGCACAGCATACAACAAAACTCTTACCACAACATTCAACACAACAAATATATGAGTGAAATAAACATAAGTACACAAAATAAAAAGTAATTAAACAAATTAAACTCTATACTCAATAACTTTATGGCCTATTTCTACCAACGTAGATTAATTTTAATCTTGGATTAAATTACTCTTTATCTCTTTTTAGTTTTTGAAACTAGGATGAGATAACAAGTAAATTAAACAAAGATTAAAATTAATCTACGTTGGTAAAAACAGGCCTATGTCTGACATTTAAACGGTTTGTATCAAATCAACGTCAATAATAAGATTTATAGTTTAACAAAAATACCAGTGATGTATCAGTAGTCGACAGTTGAGTAAAATTATTTAAAAACCTTCGTGACTTGCATATAATTTTGACAGGATGGGTTAAGCGTTGTATCATTGTAAAAGTCGGATTTTTTCCCGTTGTAAACAAAATGAGACGGAATACCGGTTCACACACATGTATTCTCACGCCATGTGCGCTGCCATTTTGCTCTACCACTGCAGGTAAATTACTGTTTGTGGATCGAGAACTAATCGAGAACGATCGTTAGTTTCGCCAATTGCGAAGTATTACGTATTTTTGAATATTCTTGACATAATTATTGTTTCCGAGAAACGACGAAATATTTCGCTCCTACGAGACGAAGAGATTTTTGCATTGATTTCTGCTCCGAAAAGCACCACTTCGGCTCTTCCGCACTTCCGCCGATCGTACGCTCCTTTTCCGGTACGTCTCGCGTTCGCGAGTTGGTGGGTGAATGTTATAGGATTTAAATCTACGCGAGGTATTACCATCGTATATTATATATAATATGTAACGATGGAAATGCGCAACTTTCTATATTTTTGATTGCTTTTGCCTCGTACATCTAATCTGTGTGATGAGATATTTATTTTTAATTTGTGTTCAATTTATGTCACGAAAGAGAGGTTAGAATCTAGAAACAATGCTATTGACAAACGTTTGTTTCAGTGAAACTTTGTTGCTGCTTTTTCTTCAGTTTTAACAATTTAGTGATCTTCAATTCACAATTTTACAACAAATATGAATCGAATCCCATGTTTAGATCGCGTGAAAACTAAATACACTCGTTACAAATACTAACCTCTCATTTCATAATAAAAGTATATAAATTTATAATTAAGTTATTGAACATTGTGTCTTACGAAGACATATAATATGGAGTTTTGTTTGATATAAGTTCAAATCTTGATTCTGCAGATATTAAACATCAACCATGGGTAAGGGAAATAATATGATCCCTAATGGCCATTTCCATAAGGATTGGCAACGATACGTGAAGACCTGGTTTAACCAACCAGCGAGGAAGATTCGTCGTAAACAAAAACGTGTCAAGAAAGCGCGAGCTGTCGCACCTAGGTATGTACATACATGAAATTTATTTGTATTAATGTTTTTAGATTTTATAATATTTCCAAACTTAATCATTTTTAGACTCAATTCTAATTTGTTATATTTAATTCTCTCATGTCTGTGCAATAAAATTTATTTCTTGCAACTTTTAGTAATTAAATATTATTTTGATAATTTTTTAAGGCCTGTAAATCTCTTGAGACCTCTCGTGCATTGTCCGACATTTCGGTACCATACCAAGGTTCGCGCTGGTAGAGGTTTCACGCTTGCCGAGCTGAAAGCCAGTGGTTTGAACAAGAGATTTGCTAAAACAATTGGAATTGCGGTCGATCCTCGTCGTCGGAACAAATCCATTGAATCTTTGCAGACAAACGCTCAGCGCCTGAAGGAGTATAGGGCCAAATTAATTCTATTCCCTATAAATGAGAAGAAGGTATGTAATTTCAAACTGCTTTATCATCTTGTAGAATGTTTTCACTCTTTATCTTAATTCAATTTATTCAATTAATGTTTATATTTAAAAATTTGAGATAACATGACGATTTAGCTACAAAAGATATTTTGCATATATTTTGCATTAATTTTATTTATACTTTCTTAAATTTCAGCCCAAGAAGGGTGATGCGACCGAAGAGGAGAGAAAGGTCGCGGTTCAAATCAAGGGTGATCCTATGCCTATTCGGCATCAAGCACCTGCCAGGGCGAAGGCTCGTCCTATCACTGAGGAGGAAACCAAATTCTCGGCATATGTAACCCTTCGTAAAGCACGAGCTGATGCGCGATTAGTCGGCATTCGTGCTAAGCGCGTCAAGGACGCGTCAGAGAATCCCGACGAGGTGACTAAAGTCGCGAAAGATAAGAAAGCCAAGAAGTAATTCTTTATAATATGACATCTCGTTTTCTTTATGTATATACAAAAAATAAAATTTTCCTCTAATGGAAATATTTTATTTCATCCTTTTTTAGGATACCTTATATTTATGATTTTTTTATTATACAAAAAACTGGATTTTTTTAGTCAAGAGTTGTTTGATATGTACATTAACAACTAAAGCGTGTTTTTCGCTAATTTTTTAATATGAATGTAAAAATCACAGGAAGAGAAGATTCCTGTATTGCCGAGCTCGTAACATTATAATTATACCATCTTTGTTTAAGATAAAAATTGTAATATTATTTTTAACAAAGAGAAACAGATAACTTGATTTCAAAAATTTAGTGTATAAAAAATTTTTTTTTTAAGAATCGCGCACTTGTCTTGTTTACCTATTTACCCACCGTGCACACACATGCGAGCATACTTAATGTAAACCGCCGCGTGCATGTGTGTCGCCCTAGTAGCGCATCTGTCATCTCGGTAATTACACATCGGAAGTTGAAAAGAAATTAAAAGTCTGTCGGGAGCGAACGTTAGATTCGCCGCAGCCGTTCCACCCTCGACGGTGGCCGGACGATCGTATTGGGAGAAACCAATTGGCATACTCGTCTGCAGTTAAAATTTCATCGAGACGTAAGCGGTCGGTCGTGAGAGGTTATAATCCCAGCGGTCGTACGGAGATGAGGAACAACCGATGTTTCTTAACGCGAGAGCTGATTGCGTTCGCGATGTGAGGAATTGAATTCGGGACGCGACATATCGAGCTGACACGATGGAGCTGAAGGTGTGGGTGGAGGGAATTCAGCGCATTGTGTGTGGCGTTACCGAAACCACCACCTGTCAAGTAAGTGTATAACGTCAAGTTTGCTATCATTCTGTTAGGTGTAGTGCACGTGTTTATATATACGTATATAGTAACATATAATCCAATTACTTATTAGATAGGATGATAATCAAGCAACTACCTACTGAAACTAATTAACTATATTGCGACAAAAAAATAAGAATGATTAATATTAATTTTACACTATAAGACACAAGAAAACCTGCCATTTTTATTAGTATGTAACACAATAGGATATACATATACAAATTTATGAGAAGAAGAAAATTAAATAATATAATGTAGTAATATTTTTTCAAAATTAACTTAAATTTGATCGCGTAGTTTAGTAATAAATATATTTTCCAGCATTACATATTTATCATCAAGAATTATGTTTGTTTTATGTCTTGTAAATCTCTGTTTTAAAAGCTGCTGCTAACAACAGTTTCTTTATAGGATGTGGTGTATGCACTTGCTCATGCCACAGCTCAGACAGGTAGATTTACTTTGGTGGAACGTTGGCGAACCAATGAACGTTTACTGGCCCCTTATGAAAATCCTCTTAAGGTCAGGCATGTCTTCTACATACATTACCCATAGAAATTTATAATATAAGTTATAGTGTTAATTAAATTTGAAACTCTTTAGCAATATTTACCACTATATAAAATTATTTAGATAAAGAAATGGATTTATCTCATTATTAAATTTATGTTAAATTTACAAAAAATTTATATATTATTTAAATGGATTAGATCTTAATGAAATGGGGCGAATACTCTTCAGAAGTTCAATTGATTCTGAGACGTTCCACTCCAGAAAATAACAAACAAATGCATTACCATCGCGATTGACGTATGCATCACGTGCAAATGGATTACCAATTTCACTATCTGAGCACGGAACATCAAGTACTGCTACTATGCAAGATGACAGTAAAAATATATCAACTACTCAAAGTTTAGATTTTGCAGATGATATGCAAGGAGGATTGGAGAGAAATAGAGACACCAGAAAGTCACTTACGTTTAGTGCATTTCATGGAGGTATTACAGAAGGTAGCACAGAAGTAAGTTTACATATTAAGTAAAAAAAAGACACATTATATGCAATAGGGCACAAATAAATATTATTGTCAGTAAATATATTTTGATATAAATTATTTTGGATAAATAATTTTTACATTCTTGCATTCAGTCATACTGAATTTTTTATATTTAATTTTTGCTATATGTGCGAATAAAAAACTTTATTTTAGATTCAAATGGAGAATAACGTGGCTGTAGTTCAGCCCACGCCACATTTGAAGAATAAGGATTCAAACGTTCGAAAAAATGTACAAAAACCAGCGCAGTCACCTACGCGAGGAACCAATACAGAAAGTGAGCTATTTTACTAAAACTTATTATGTATATTAAAGATGAAAAATTCTATCTTATTTGTTACGATTTCTCATGCTTGTTATTAACTTTATTTTTTTTATTCTTCAGTCGCAACACACTTATTGCAAAAAAAGGTACGCGAGGTTCCACCTTACAGGGAACCTCCAGGTCCATCTTCGCCGCCCTTACGCACTTTGCCACCTTACCGAGATCCACCGCCGCCAAATTTAAACAGTCCTGGAAGATCGCAGTTTGTGCATGGTAGCGGAAGTCCTCATATGCATAAAGATGATCAGCCATCTTCCAGTAATTCCATGAAATTGAAAAGAAATCTCATCCAGGTTTTATTGCTATAATTATATATTTGATATCGTTATTTATTATTATGTGCATGCAATGTATTTGCAATGTATATATATTTTGTAGGAATTTCAAGATAAAGTGCCTACGCAATCTGTTAATCCTCTTTCTGTCACGGCACAAAATATGGCGACTGTTGCTTATACTCAACGATATGTTGAACTCATAAGACTAGTCAATAAGCAACGGGACACTATTAATGCTCAACAAGCTGACCTAACAAAAGTAAGATATATTCTTCGATAATATAATTAACAAATTATTTGGGTTTTAAAAATAATTATTAACATAGACGAGGATAGAACGTTGATTAATTTATCTACAAAAATTATACAATAAACTATGATTATTTTAGTTTGATGCAGAAATACTGTATTGGGAAACAAAGAATAAAGAACAAATGCATCAAATGGATTATATTTCCCAAGAAATGAATCGTATCGAATCTACTGGCCGCATCATCGAGGAACAAGTAATTTTTTACCTATCTTTTTTGTCTCGAATTGTATCTTATGATGTCAATGTCACAGTTACTAATTATTAATTATTGTTTGCTTTAATTAGCTCAAGGAATTGGCTCATGTAGAAGAAGAAAGCGAAATAGTTAGGCAGCAGGAAAAAACACTAAAGTCAGAAATAACATTGCTTAGATCAAAGCTTGCCAATTGTGAAACAGAACTTCTTCAATGTAAAAATAAAATTAGGTAAATGCAAGCAATGTCTTTTATAAGATTGTAAACATTATTATCTTTATTATTCTTGAAGTATATTTGAAATATATCTTTTTTAATCTATATGATATAGGAAGTTACAATGCATTAAAAACAATATGACATATAATGCAAATTATAATTATAGGCTAGTTATGGAAGAGCTTACCATGGAACAACATAATATAAGCCGAGAGACAGATGAGCGGCAAATCATGGAACGTAAAATAATTAGCGAAGTGGAGCATTTACAAAATGAAGTAGAACAAGCTAAACGTGCAACCGAATTAGCTTCGCAGCATGCAGAATCTTTAAAATTAGAAGTAGTCAATTTGGAATCGGCAATTGTCGAGAAGAAATTACAAGTAGAGAGATTGGTAGCTGACATGAAAGAAGCAAATCTGCAAAGTTTAGCTGTTGCATGTTCAGATGAGCAAGTCAAATCTTTATTAGAAGGTATTTATTTTTACATATGTGTATGCACTGTTAAGTTTATTTTTTATAACAAATACAATTATTTAATTGTTAGGTGCCCATAAACCTGGAAGTACACGTAAAATGATAGGATCACCAAGGCAATTGGAAACTGCAGTACCCACAAGTAAGAATCCACATGGTGTGTGGGTATAAATAAAGAAATCAATATACCTGATAATAATGTCTTACATGTGAGAAAGCATATCAAAGAATATACATTAAAATATTTGTATGTTATACTATTTAGTAAAGTACGTAAAGTACTTAATTTTTCTACATATCTTTTATGCATTTATTTCAGTAATATGAATTAGTATTATTATGTGTCATAAGTTCGTATTTTTATATATCTTATTAATATATCATCCCATTTATATTCACAAAATATTTAATTAAATTTATAAATTGTTACATAAACTACACTCATATTTTTGAAACTACGTAATATATTTTTACATTTATTATTATGGTTATTAAAAAAGGTTTTTTTGCTTTTGAATATTACATGTATTCATTAACAAATGATGATCAAGTATAATGTTATAGATGTATATGTAATTCTAGTTTATGTAAGTATAGGAAATAGTTAAGTCTAAAAATCAAAATTATTAATACGTTCTATTAATTGTGTACTTATTACATTTTTATTTTACAAATAGTTTTTATATCTTTTCTAATTAAGAAATATTTTGCCATAATAGATTTATTTAATTATGGTTTTGTATCTTTTTCTAGATAAATCACAAATGTTAACAAGAATTAGTATTAACGATCGACTATTATATAATATTTTTAAGTTTTTTTTATAATTTATTGATGCCATGTTAATCGTGAAACTGTAAAATAATGTGAGAAGTCTGCATTTGAATTCTATTAATTAGAAAAAATAAGTTTGCAAAATTGTAAAAGGATTTGTTTATCTAAAAAAATTTTTAATTTTAAGAATTGCAAATTGATAACTTTAACATGTGACAATATAAAAGTTAAAAAATATTTTGATGAAATTTAATTTTACAATTCTGCGGTTTTGGCATCGACAATATATGCCACAAGTACATAATTTTTTATAGATAAATCTCAAATATTTTTATGACATATAGATATTTTTATTAGGAAACATTTATTTTGTATATCATAAGAGTTAAAATATATATACTTCTACGAATATTAAACAGAATGTTATTAATATAATCAATGTTATTTAAACAGCATGACTGCAATAATTGATGATATAATCTTTGTCTTAAAAACAAAAATTAACAAATGTATTTTGTGCACACATTCACATGCAATTTGTGCGTTCTATAATAAAATAGTATTGCTCTAGTAAGAACCAGTCTTGGTGTAATTGCTTTAATTAAATTTTTCTACTGAAATTAATATTTGTGTATTTTATGAATTATTACAATTTTTTCATTTACAACATTTTTATTTAATTTAAAGTCAACAATTTTTTTAATGCCATTTTTTGTCAATTTATATTCTCCTAATACTTTAGTAATTCTTAAGATTTAATTTTTGAGATTTGAAATTCGAAATAAATTTTTGAAACTTTCAAGTTTGTCATTAAAAAAATGTAATAATTATTTTACCAACTATTGATAAATAACCGACACCTCATACTCGATTGATCAATCAAAATTAGTGTTTTTATCGACAAAATCTTACGATGAATTTGTCAACCGTTGGTATTTTATAAATCAAATTGTGTAGTTCAGTTTCAGTGTAATTCGTAAGATACGATAAGCTCGGAAATCTTGGAACAACGTTCGACCGTGTTCGACATTAGTGGTATATATCTGCTTAAAAATGAGTTTGTGGGTTGACAAATATCGTCCAACGACACTTGCAAAGTTGGATTATCATCTCGAGCAAGCGGAGGATTTGAAAAACATGGTAACATATTATAATATTGAAGCTTATATACTAAAAATTACCTGAAGAATGAGAGGTTAACCGGCTTTAAAAGCGCGCCTTCCGAAGGCGCAATATATGCCATGAACTTGTTTTCCCAAAACAAAGATAGTCGAGGGACACATTTTTTTAGAAATATGTTTTTATAAATTATTATTAAATATAAAGAAAAAAAAACTAAATTAGCCTTATAGATTTATTTTGATAAAAAGGATATAATATATAGATGTGATAATAAATGTGTGTGTGTGTGTGTGTGTGTGTGTGTGGTGTGTAAAATTGTATTTTTAAAAATTATTTTTAATATAAAAATGAATATAAAAAATTTGTGAGAATGCATTACATTGAGAGAGAGAGAGAGAGAGAGAGAGAGAGAGAGAGAGAGAGAGATTATATTAGACAGAATTATATTGAGTTAACCGATATAAAATCTTTTTTATAAAAAAAAACAGGTGCAGAAACGAGACTTTCCACATTTATTAGTACATGGACCCTCTGGTGCAGGAAAGAAAACTCGAATATTATGTATTTTAAGAGAACTTTATGGAGCTGGGGCTGAGAGATTAAAAATAGAAAACATGCAGTTTCAAGTAATTAAATTTGTTTTTATTTTAATTATTAAACTGTAATTTAAAAGTTATTTAGTAGTTACACTTTTACTACATTACATCATAGTTAATTTTAGCATATTTATGGCCCTTAGTATTCTAGAACAGATTACATAGAAAAATATGAGATATTAATTAAAATATTATATTTAACATTTTTTTACTATTGTGTAACACTTATATGTGTAATACTTTTACAGACACCATCTAATAAGAAATTAGAAATATTGACAATAAGCAGTAATTACCACACAGAAGTAAATCCGAGCGATGCAGGGATATATGATAGAATTGTTGTCATGGAATTAATAAAAGCGACTGCGCAAACACATCATATAGATATAGGCCAGAAGGAGTTTAAAGGTATTTAAGAAAATGGAACGTTAATAGAACAATTTTCATTCTTATATGTCACAAATATAATATTAAGTAATAAAATTATGTAACAAAAATAAAAATTATTTACTATATTAAATTATGTTATTAAAAATTATTATATAAAGATTAAAATTATTGTTATTTATAATAGTGGTACTGCTGTCAAACGTGGATCAGCTTACAAAAGATGCACAGCACGCGCTTCGCAGGACAATGGAGAAATATATCAATACATGCAGACTGATTCTGTGCGCGAACTCGACATCGCGAGTCTTGCCTGCGATTCGATCGCGATGCGTGCGAATCAGAGTCCCGCCCCAACTTCCTCTGAGATCAAAAGTATTTTACATTCGATTTGTAAACGTGAAGGACTTACTCTACCTGATGAGTTAGCTAATCGATTGATCGAAGCTAGCGATAGAAATCTTCGACGAGCAATACTAATGCTCGAGGCTTGCAAAGTCGAGCAGTAAGTAACAATGCATGTAAATACACATTCATGATATATGTTAAAAATGTGCTTTAAATTATTGAAATTTTACTATTTAGCTTTAAAAATTCTTTTTTTTCAGATATCCATTTACTGCTGATCAAAAGATATCGGAACCGGATTGGCAAGTTTACATACG
This sequence comes from Monomorium pharaonis, assembly GCF_013373865.1. Classification (NCBI taxonomy): domain Eukaryota; kingdom Metazoa; phylum Arthropoda; class Insecta; order Hymenoptera; family Formicidae; genus Monomorium; species Monomorium pharaonis. Next base: position 2,775 of record NW_023415804.1, on the reverse strand, counting down.
AACTACAGCCAGTAAGATGGTCTCGGAACAGTCGCCTAAAGTACTTTTGGAAGTACGCAACAGATTTTATGATCTGTTGACGCGCTCTATACCGTGTGATCTAATCTTCAGAGGATTATTGCAAGAGTGCATAAAAAATTGTGACGATCAGATGAAAAGAGAAATTATCGATGTCGCATCGGAGTATCAGCATAGAATGATACGCGGCTCAAAACCTATATTTCATTTGGAGGCTTTTGCTGCGCGGTTTATGGCGATTTACAAGAGATACATTGAATCATCTTTGGATGGTTTTATATAAAACTATTGATGTAAAATTCCTTTATATATATTTTTATATTCTGATAGAATTATCATGATATTATAATGAATTTTTATCTAAATACTTTTTTCTAAGCATCTAAATAATGTAACTGTACTAAGTACTTATTCAATTCTAAATTAAGTGGAATATGAAAAAACAAATGCATATTAGTTTTAATAAATTATTTTTCCTGTAATTAAGGTATTAATTCAATACAATATAATTGGAACATTATTTGATACAACTAATTTTAAACAATTGTTTCTTGATGAATGTACAATTCTTACATCGCTGCTAGAATAAGTGCAGAGATTACTGACAATGCTGACACTACGTATCCAGTGCTGTATACATCCTTAATCGTTAGAAACATTCCTACATCCCAAGCCTGCAAATTTATAAAAACATGCGTGATGTAGTGTTAAGTGTATATATACAATTAAATTGTCTCGTGTCAATTTCTTCTGAACAATAGCAATATAAATCGGCTGTAATAACTGTTGATTTATACTGCTAGTTTGTTTTTAAAAAGAGTATTTTATCATATATACATGATATGTATATATGATAATCACATACCAAATGACGTATTCCATTGAATGTATGATAAGTAACAGGTAGAGCGAGCAAGGTTTTACCAGCGAACAGTACAGGTGAAGGCAAACATAATTATTCACCACTTCTATGAAGCAGGGAATACCACCTGGTATACACAACGTTCCTGAAATATAAGAATTAATTAAGTATCTACCACGGACATGTTTGTATTACATTAGCACATATCAGCTGACATACTAACAAAGAAAGGTTTCCAACTCAAAAATTTTAAAAATTATGAAATTTGGGAAATATATAGAGAATATCTTAACTATTTTTATTCGCTGTTCAGAATCACTTTGAACAACTAAATTCAGTCTCTAAAAATGAGCCAATTTTTCGTTTTTGTTCTATTATTCACCAATAAAAAGAAAAAAAACAATTTAATTAAAAAATTTATTTCTTTTAATTTGTTGGTTAAAAAATTTATCAAAATGTAATTGCTTAATAATAAAACAAAAACGAAAATAAATTTTTAAAGGTTTTTATCCCTTCAAAATAATTTCAGACAAAAAAATTTATTAGATATTCTCCATCTGTATTACCATTAAAACAAAATCTTTTTTTAGTTAGGAATCTTTCCTTATAAGCTGGATATACAAGTTAAATCATATACATTACCTAAACCAAGGAACGCTGCGTAACTAGCGAGTATAATGCCAGTAGTGCGGTGCGACAACGAAAGCATCCATGTTAACTGAACTTGATAGATGGTCATATGCGGCGACATAGGTCTTTTCAGACGCTTGTTCTTCTCATCATGGGTTTCGCAGTTATACTTGTAAATAATGGTTTCGAAACCGCAGAGCTGAGAGGACTAAAACACATGCAGCTTTTTATTATATCTTAGCACAATATATACATTAATAAAATTAATGTAGGAAAACATCATATGACAGATTTAAATAACAAACATAAGGATTATTATTAAAGTCATGTAAGAGTAAATAATGTTGTATTTCATGTACACGCAACAATTATGGCATTTTCACAAAAAATTATATCAATAAAAAAAATTTAATATCCTTATATACGTGACAGTTATGTAAATAAAAGGTTATGTGTTATGTAAGGACTCACCTACACGTATAAATGCTTCGAAAATGTCGAAAATCGACATTACGCCGGCAGAGAAGTCTAAAAAGTACAAAATATCGTTTCGTTTTAGACAAATAAAAACAAAAGATTTCAATAAAAACTTAGCTTTACGACATACCTCGCATAGACCAGCGCCATTTTTGTTAATTTTGTTGACGTTTGATGTTTGTATGCTGGGCCCCTATTCTTGAATTCATTCGCAAGAGAAACGTATTCGCAAATTCTGTTCTTACAGAAAAGTTAAAAATTTATTGGCTATCATATGGCTTTCAACCAATAAACTTGCAACTTTTCTGTTAGAGCGGGTATTTGCGCATACGTTTTCTTGCGAATGAATTCAAGAATAGGGGCCCTGTACTCCTGTACTTTCAGCGGATGACAACTCGTGTGTTAAATGGCGCACGAATATAAATTTTTATATTGACACAACGAGATGCACACAGGATCTTTAATGCGACAGTAGGCAAATGTATTCTTGGCTGCGTTCCGTTTCAACGCATGATGCATGTAATGCATTGTTCATCTTGTTAAACGTTTGACAAACGACAAGGATGAACGATGCATCATGCGTATCATGCGTGAAATGGAACGCACCCCTTGAGTAGGATATTAAATGATTTCAGCTTATGTCAAACTTTTGCAACGAAAAATTATTGATTAAAATTCAAGCAAAAGAAAATTAAATTGTGATACAAATCGGCACGCAATTTTAGATTTGATTACGAATAATACTCTAGAGTTGTATGAGAAGAATAAACACATATTAAATATATTAA
>NW_023415803.1:18919-42000 GCF_013373865.1 Monomorium pharaonis | reverse complement strand
TATCCAGAAAAGGCAAAAACTCAAAATTTTTGAAGGGTGGTTTCAACCCTTTAAACCGTTTATAAGCACCAACTTTTAATTTCTAAATTCATATATTCACCCCCTCTACATTTATGCCAAGTTTCATTAAAATCAGAATTTTCGGGTTCGCGAGGTTCCCTTGTTAGAAATATTCAAAAATTTTTTTAATTAATCAATTTTTTTTATTTTTAAAATTTTTCCGAGAAACGTTTCAATTATAAAAAATCGAAACATTTATCAGAAATCCTGAAAAAAATTTTTTTAATTCTAACAAATTTTTTTACTAGGGAGATATTACGATATCTCAGGAAATCCCTTGGACATCCTCTGGATATCGTTTGAGATATCTACAGGATATCAAATCGGTGGACATTTGTGCATCCCTTGGATATCCCTCGGATATCGCAGACGATCCAACGGATATCCAACGATATTGCGATATCCCAAAATGACATCCCAGAGACATTCCTAGGATAAAGTGTGCTGTGTGGGTTAGCTTTTGCTGGCAAGGCTTGTTGTAAATAGTATGACGCATATTTTATGCAAATAACAGGGTAAAATTTTCTAGTAAAGCATAACAACAAATTTGAAACAAGAACAAGGCAACCTTGCTGTACACAATATAATAGCAAATTTGTGGCAAGAATAGAACAAACCTTGCTGTACACAGCATGATAGCAAATGTGTGGCAAAAACAAGGCAAACCTTGCCATGCACAATATGATAGCAAATTTGTGGTAAGAACAGGACAAATCTTGTCGAAATTAAGATCAACAAAAATGAAATATTGGACTAATTAGTCCAATATCATATGTGAATGGTGCAATCGTACTTGGTTCTCTGTTCTCGACAATCTCGACGAGCTCCTTTTATTAATGCAGTAGGTAAATCTTTTTCACGAGAAATGCGCCATCTCGAGATAGATAGTAAAGTCACCCAGAAATAAAGTTTAAAATCCGATAATGCAACTCTGTTATTTGCATAAAATATACGTCATACTATTTGCGACAAGCCTTGCCAGCAAAAACTAAGCTGTTTACGGACACACCTTGTCGCAATTTTGTTGCAAAAGTGTGCTCGGCAAGTTTTATTTTGTTCTTGCTACTAATTTGCCGTTATTCAGTGCCTAACAAGATTTCCTGTTCCTGCCATAAATTTATTGTCATGTCGTGTAGCAAGGTTTGCTCTGTTATTTGCTTAAATTTTGCATTTTAACGTGTCAGGGCAAATCTTGTAATTTTTCTACGTAATATTTATGTACAAGTCTTTCTCTGTTATTTGCAGTATCGTGTGATGAAAACTTTTGCTGTAAATTTGCTTGAAACTTTTAGAAGACAAAGCAACAGACAATTACTTGTCATAAAATTGTTGTCAAAATTGAAACAATCCTTGCTGTAAAGCTTTCACGATATGTGATTTTAACAGACCTGGCTAGCTGGGTTTTAGAAGCATATGGTGAGGCTGCCTAAAGTGGGAGAAGTTGTCGTGAGTGGTTTCAAAAGTTTAAGAACGGTGAATTTGACATCAGAAGACAAAGAACGTAGCGGAAGGCCGAAAGTGTACGAAGATGCGGAATTGGAAACATTATTGGATCAAGATTCGTGCCAAACGCAAAGTTGTGACAAGCGATGGACAATACTTTGAATAAAACATAAGGTTCCGTTCTTTCACAATAAATGCCCAATTTTTGATAAAAAATGGTGGAAACTTATTTATACACTTAATATTTTAAAATTTACTAAATTTTTAGTAGTAGTAGTAGTAGTAGTAGTATGATTTATTGTTTCCTTTCGAATTACAAACTTACTATTTGTGAATTACCATCAATTCATCGAACTTTGCAATAATATATAAAATACACAAATAAAAATACATCAAAATTTTCAAATTCTCAAGAGCGCTGCTAACCAAAAATTTTGACTAGATTTGACTAAGCCTAATTTAACCTAACCTAACATCAACGGATAGACCTGGATGCAGAATCTCCTCGCCTCCAAATCCACTCGCCGCACTTATTGTTACCTCGCCGCCTCATCCGGGACTTCCGTTTCCTATTGCATTGTTCGATTACTCTTGCCCTTTATCTCTCTCGTAACTTCATTTTGCCATTGTTCCATTGCCAAATTCTACTATCTCAAGTATATCTCCTTGACACTCTTCCACTCATTCCCTTTCTTACTTTCACACTCTCTCAATCTCCTTTTCTTTCACTCTCCCTTTCCTCTCTTTTTTTTGTTTTGCGCGGATGAGGGAAATCTTCATAAGATATCTAGGAGCCCGTACTCCCAGATAGTGTGGGATTCTGTGTAGGTGCATCAGACTTAACCAAATGCCCTGCATAGCCTACCCACTAAAACCTTCACCCAGTCGTCGTCTCCTCTACCTCGTGCCATAGAAGAGGATTTCCCCGGTACTAGCCATTTCATCGGCAGGAACCCTCCTGGCCCATGGGGAAGTATCCCCTCACTGGGATATACGGGATTGATTAATATATATCTGTGAGCACACAGGTCTACCCTTAATGTACATTCACTTATTTTACCTTTATTGTTACCGTCGGTTACGACTGAGATTAATACCCTAGCTCGGGAGTAGGGGTGCGCCAAGCCCCGGATAGTCTCCTCTCAGTGGAGAGGAAGCCATTCCTCTGCACGTGTACAAAATGGCAGTTATATTTGCCATTTATCGAAGGAAAAAAAAAATATATATATATATATATATATTTGTCAAATGGTTTGTTCCGAGACACTATTCGATAATAATCGGCGCGTTCCGAGCCATTTGTTAGATTCCAGGTCTGACCTGGAAACATTTTATGTCAAATGGCAGTTTCCAGGACAGTCCTGGAAAATGAATGTATATACATATGAGAATTGTACATCCAAATGTATATACAAAAAAAAATTTATACAAATGTTGTTCAATAGTATACATAGAAGTATAAACAATATAATATTATATTTTTACCTTAAAGACATCAATATATATTTAAATAATTAAGGAAATCGTGTATATTAAAGAGTACATATAAAATACATATAAAAAAATATGAAATTAAAACAGACAATAATATTTCCATATATTTAAAGTTAAAATAATTATAATAAAAAACATTCTTGTGTGAGAAATAATAATTAAGAATATATTGTGTATAACATAACATTAATCAATGACTTTCATTATACACAAAAAATATTAAACTAGAAATGAACATTAGGTCACAAAATTCAATTTACTTTATTTGATAATGTACTTAACGTACATCAAAACTTAGTCAGCCATCACACATTCTTGAGTAAAAAGCATAATTTACAACAATGAATAGTATAAAAAACAATACACATATAACTTACATATAAATAATTAAAGTAAGGCTTTGATTACTTTTTAGAAAATTAGACGGAACATCTAAATAGAAAATAATAAATTATTTGAAGAAGACTTAGGCTAAATGTACTTCAAGAAAAATTGATTTAAGTATTTAGTAGGACATTGTTTATGGTAGTGTGTTTGTATCCTAGAAACATACGTTAAGCCAAAAAACGATATTATCATTTCTTTCAGGAATTTAAGGCAGTTAACGTATACCCAACATTTGGAAACGCGGTCATATTATCTGAGGCCAAATAAACGTACTTCAAAATGAGTTGTTCATTTAAGTATTTAATAGGATATTTTTTATGATAATACGCATATGCTTGGAAACGAATTGTGTCCTGGAAACGAACGTTAGGCCACAAATCGATATTTTTACTTCTTCATCAAATTCAATACAAAATTATAATACATACAAATTTTGGAAACGCAGTCAGGTAATACTAGCTCACATGTGTCTTCAAAGCCGTACGATTCATAGGCGTGTAAAAACAACATAAAAGACATATGTTATACATAACCTTACTTTAATCATCTATATGTAAGTCATATGCGAATTACGTCTTTTATGTTGTTTTAAATTATTATGAATCATTTGGCTTTAAAGGCAGAGATAGTATTACCTGATTGCGTCCATATTTTGTATGTATGTTAAATGTATTGAATTCTATGAAGAAGTAAAAATATCGATTTGTGGCCTAACGTTCGTTTCCAGTACACAATTCATTTCCAAGCATACGCGTATTATCATAAAAAATATCTTATTAGATACTTAAATAAACAACTAATTTTGAAGTACATTTATTTGACTTCAGATAATATGACCACGTTTCCAAATGTTGGGCATACGTTAACTGCGTTGAATTCCTAAAAGACATGATAATATCGTTTCTTGGCCTAATGTTTGTTTCCAGGACACAAACACACCACCGTAAATATATTTATTCATCTTACGGTAGTGTGTTGGTGTCCTAGAAACAAACGTTAGGCCAAAAAACAATATTATCATTTTTTTTCAAGAATTCAACGCAGTTAACGTATACACAACATTTGGAAACGCAGTCATATTATGTCAAATAAATCTACTTCAAGATGAATAGTTTACTTAAGTATTTAATAGGACGTTATTTACGATAATACGCGTATGGCTTGGTAATGAATATTGTGTACTGGAAACGAACGTTAGGCCACAAACCGATATTTTTTTTCATAGAATTTAAAGAAATTGACGTACATACAAAATTTGGAAACGCAGTTAGGTAATACTAGCTCACATCTGTTTTCAAAGCCAAATGATTCATAATAATTTAAAACAGCATAAGAGACGTAATTCGCATATAAATTACATATAAATGATTAAAGTAAGGTTATGTATGACATATGTGTCTTTTATGTTGTTTTTACACGCCTATCGTACGGCTTTGAAGACAGATGTGAGATAGTATTACCTGATTGCGTTTCCAAATTTTGTATGTACGTTAATTGCTTTGAATTCTATGAAAAAAAATATCGATTTGTGTCATAACGTTCGTTTCCAGGACACAATATTCATTACCAAACCATACGCGTATTATCGTAAATAATGTCCTATTAAATACTTAAGTAAACAGTTCATCTTAAAGTACATTTATTTCACATAATATGACGGCGTTTCCAAATGTTGTTGTGTATACGTTAAGAGGATGCTAAACTGCTGGTCAAACTTGATCGAGGTCGATAATGTAGAGTCATTTGGGCACGTTATTAACAAAATTTTGTATGTATTTTTTTTATAGATTTCGAAATCCTTTTCCAGAATTAATTGTGGAGAATTTGAAGGGAAAATTGATCCGTATTTTTCTATGAATTCCTCAGGAATTACTGTTCAGAAAGGTAGACTACTTTATAAATTCTTTAAGAAGACACTGTGTTATCTGGGTATAATACGTAACTATAATACATAATCTTCTAGGGTAACAAAGTTAGTTTTTTTTTCACCTTATAGATTTAGTACAATAAAAGACAATTATTTTTCACAGGTTTCAACCAGGTGTGTGTGTGTTATCTGACCTATTTTACTGTCGTCGTCAATTTTATGTACAAAAATAATTTTATATTATAATGTTCATGATTTTCCAATATAATATCTATGAAGACTAGATAGAACCAGGAGACCGAACTAAGCCTGATTTCACCTCCAAAAGTGAGGCAAAAATCTATTAGAAATGTAGTACCAAATGGTGGCGCTGGCGACAGTGATTTACCGGAAACAATATGGAGTATAACGACAAGCATTTGACAATAAATGCAAATTTATAATAAAAATCTTAGCAATTTTACATTTAGAGTACTTATAAGTATTCTAAATGTAAAATAGATATATCTCAATTTTCTTATACCAATACAACAATTGCGTACAGCCTAGCACCACTAGCATGGCTGACTACGATAAACATAGACTAGACGATTGTATCTAGAGTTGGAATATATTCCGGTTTATCCCGGTGTACCAGCATCGTCAGCGCCACTATTTGGTACTACATTACTAACAGATTTTTGCCTCAAAACCACAGAGATCGGTCTCCTGGTTCTAGTCTTCATAATAATATCCATGATTTTCAGATGAGTTGTGTAGTACTGTACAAAATGCCCATAAATATGAATTTGTATGTTTAAAACAAGATAACGTTCAACGTGTCCATTTAGACTGAAAATTGCTTAATTTAGTGTTTTATGTATTAAATAATTGTTTTTGATTGTTACGTCCGGCAGACTCCACGATTTCCCTTCGTCAGAAAAACGAATAATTTACAAAAGAAATTCCGTTTCAACGGTCTCCGATAATTTTTTATGCGTCTAGAATTAGTCTATTAGAAACGTAATGACAAACATAGATGGACGAAACGACCAAGTTGATAATTCCGACTCCTTTTGAATATTGAGTCAACAAATAATAAATTCTGAAGATAGAAATTCAAAAACAAACATGGGATATAAGCAAAGTTTCACGTTTCCTCACAAAAAATGAGCAATAAAGTATCTAAACATAAGCAAAAAATAAATAACCGTTTCCTCCATCTGCAACCCATACTGTAGCACGTCTAGCACGATAGAAAAAATTATTTATCTCTTAAATCCAAAGGGAAGATAACCTACGCGATAGGTCGGATCCCTTCGATAAAATTGAAAGAATGTGGGAGGAAACAGAGAAACTTTTGACAGATTACTCAACGTATGATTGGGCAAAGAGGAAAAACTATTTCTCCAATAAGAAAACTTAGAATTCACCCACCACACAATCCTGAAAGAGAGTCCTACCAATTAGAATATTTGAACCACCCACATCTGGATCCTCCCTTTGTAAGACTCTGTATATATAATACCAAATCTTGAAGAAAAGGAGTCAGTAATAATAGTCAGTAATAGTCAGTTGAGAGTAGTTAGTTGTGAGTTCAGTTACGTTTAAAGTTTTAGAGTTACGTTTTTAGGGTTAGTTAGTTAGTTAGTAATCATGTAGAATCAGTGCGCAAGTAAACTTTAGTGCCGTTCCATCCGGTCAAGAAATCCCTTTGATTCCGACAGATTTGCTCGAGAACCAACGATGAGTAAGTCCCACAATCATAATTTCTTTTGTTTTTACGTTACTCATCTGCTCTCTCCCGTTTTAATTTTTTAAGACACCCTCCTATTATTTATAAATAATTCCCACACACTTACACGAACCTGAGGCTCCCGTGTGCGAATCTCAAGTTTACACACACTTACACCAACCTGAGGCTCCCGTGTGCGAATCTCAAGTTCCCGACACCACCTCACAACCTTGAGGAACCCTTGTGTGATCTTCAGATATCCCGTCACCATCTCACAACCTTGAGGAACCCTCGTGCGATCCTCAAGTTATCCCTACGCCATCCCACAATCTCGAGGAATCCCCGTGTGATCCTCGAAACGTCCCCGCTCCTCCTGTTTCTTTTATTTACTCCTAGATCAGTTCTCTAAAACCCGAAGATGTTCCACCCCCACTCTCTCCTACGTTATTCTTCATCCTCTTATGACTCCAAGCATCTATGTTTTCCCCATCTAACCATTTAATAAACCCTTCGTCATTTCTTTGCTCCGCGTTTACCGTTAATACTGTAGAATTAAAAAAACAAAAATCTCTTTGTTTCCCTTTCTCCGCCCACTATATACTTATTTAATATTTGTACAACTATATACATACTCTATGCATTTAAATTCGATTATACCGTTATTACAAATTGTCAAACCACGACTTCAGCGCTTATTTGTATTTTTTTAAATTTTTATTTTTATTTGTTATTAGAATAAATACTTTTGTTAATTTTATGTGAAACTTTATCATTTATTTTAATTAATAACGACCTCGCCTATCCCGAACAAAGACTCCATCTGGTCCGATCCCGAGTTAAAGCGATTCAATTCGTTAACTCGAAACTTGGACCGACGGACGTACGACTCGAAACGGGTTATAGCGGGCCTATCGGCACACTGACCTATATTTTTGAGTCATAAAAAGTGCGTTCGACCCGAGGCACCTACCCTCTCTTAAACTGTGTCCCTGCGGGAATTCTACACGTTTTGTTACGTTCTTCCTTGCCTTACCTGTTCTCCCTGAAATATCCTTCCTACCGAATAAAGAGTAAAATCCCATAAGGCTGCCGGCTGGACGTAACACGATAAGTTATAATAAAGTTCAAAGAGATAGCTTATCGGTCCTTCTTCTTTGTTCATAAAGATTTTTTAATCAATTTTTTTCGTCTTATTTTTAATTATTTATAAATATATACACATAATATTTTTATAATGTGATGGCATAAGAGTTGTGTGTGTTGATTTGTGTATTAAATTCTAAAAGAATATATGGAATTACATCATCACAATTTTCCTCGCGAAACTCAAGCAGATGTGAAAATAGAATTATAACTGTTGTCAATTCGAGATTATTGTTCGGATTGTATTTTGATGAAACAAGATTGAAATATGTAATGAGTCAAGAAAGAAATATGAAAAAATGCGAAAAATCGAGAATCGAGTTTGAAAGACACTGAAGGACAAATTAATGTTAGATATTGTGAGAAAATATTAAAGAAAATATTATAGAAAAGGTCCGCTCAATAAGATCCACGAAATGTCGAGTTGAATTCGAAGCGTGTACTACATATTTTCAATTTAATACAATTGTTTATATGTCAGTGTGTACATTGATCACTTTGTGAGCTTGATGTAATTGAGATTGTGGTTCTCTAGTTCGATCTCCAGTTGTCCTATGGTGATATGTCCTCTGAATGGTCATGATGCCACGGAAGTTCCTTGGAGTGGCGGAAAGATTATGCAACACCCGAAGGTGCCTGAGGCGACAAGGTCGCTTTAGTCTTCGTCGCTGTCACTCCCGAAGAGTTGACGGAATCGTTTCTTCAGACCGGAGTGATAGAGGTCGCTTCTCGAATGTTCTAGGGAGTAATTCCGGCGTCTTCGGAGACTTGTGCCAGCGAGATTTCTGGCACAGTCTGCGACAGTCTGGCACACTCTATCGTTATCGAGCTAGTGCCAATGGTCTGCGTACCTCGAGTCGTCTGGTAGATGGCTGGGCAACGTTGGAGATCTTGCAGCTTCTCCGGTATCCTCTCGATTTTGATAAGTTTCCATGAGAGATAGAAGACTCCTGGATCTAACGGCCTTTTTCATTTTAATTTTGATGAATATTTTAGTATTATGAAGAAAAAGACGAAAAAATAGATATGAAAGAAAATTTGCAATTTTGAATATCTTTTTTAGTGTGCCACATTTAGAAAAAAAATTAAAATAAATACCTACATATTTTTGAAGTACAACTGTTAATAACACGTTTTGTGCAGTTTTCAATATAAAAGCAATATTTTTTCTTTAAAAAACAGGTTGAAAAAACATGACTTTTTGTTTACATTTGTCTAAAAACAATGAAAATTGATATTTTTGACTTTTCTAAGTAATCGTATTGTAAAGAGTGGACCTGAAAACGTCTAGAAAGATTAATTCCAAAATAAACTGATCAAGATTTCATTAAAATTTGTTGGCCTAAAATTAGAAAAAATTTCTGTGTTATTTTGGCGTTAATGGGTTAAGATGCCACGATTTCCATGCCTTGAACAGTTGCTGACTCAGGCGCTTTCGTTGCATACACAATGAGCTTATTGAAATTTATTTAAAATTTAACTGGACTTGTGCATCTTGAATGATGTAGAAAAATTCAGCTATAAACAGACGAACGTCTGCTTTTAATCTACTCACGATCTCATGAACATTCGATACAAGATCAAAACTAAACATAAGTATAATAAATTCGTAAGTGTAATAAAGTGTAATAAGGTTCGGGACTGTGCGCGCGAGATCGATTGCGACCGCGACTAAGCGCGCGAGAAGCTGAAAACGCTCAGTGATAAGCGCGGAGTGCACGTTGCGCAAATCCGTAGATTCACTAAAGAGATAGACGAGTACACAAAAAAAAATGTAAAGAAAATGAACAAGTTTATGTAGCAAATGCTTGTGTTTATTCGTGGATGCACAGACATCAACGGTATTACAATGGATCTTAGCTTGAGACAGCACGGAGGAGCGATGGATTGAGCTGACGAACGGAAATCTTCTTTGAGTATGTTTTCGATCTGCCAATTGTTTCCGCGACGGAAATCTTGCCGAGCGTGAGGCGACGCTCTATTGGAGTGGAGATCTTGATCACGGGAAACAAAAGTAAAGCCGCGAAGCAGACATACAACCGCGAACGCGAATTCCATGTCGCTTCTCCAAATTTAGGCGTCACAAATTGTATTGATAATAGATCCAAACACAATTACATAGTCAATCAATTAATGTCGTTTGTAAAACAACGCGACGCGCGACTTTTGAGAGCTGAGATTAAACGGAGCAAAGAGTTTGACGGGCGTCAGCAGGCGCATGATTGACAAAAAACGGCAGGCGCCTCGTAAGGCAAATCGCGTAAACCCCCACCGATAATAGGCGTTAGAATACAAGTATCGGGAAGAGATCAAGCAACCGATCGTCACGAATCGATCATGCTGCTCTGACGTGCCAGTAGAATTCGGAGATCCATGGTCAAAACCGTTGATGTTATATTATTTGTTGTACCCGATGTCAAATTCCACTGTCACGACGTTTCGCCAGTGGGCAATGTTAAATAATGAAGAACGTATGTTTAGAACTCGAGTTTCAATATTTCGTGAAGAGTCTCGAATCCTAAACAAGGACTTTTGTTCCTTTTGTCTGGATGATTTTCTGATTGAACTTGAATCTAATGACTAAAATGTTTTCTTCAGATCTAATAGGCTGACACCAAGGTGGAAATCCTGTGCGATCGTCTTATAAAATGCTATGATAAATGTGCTCTCTACTGGATCATACAACCGAGACACTTGCTGGTACCGTGGCTGTCCGTTTCTGATGGAAGTCAGAGATAAAGCCAAAAGAGCGTGGATGTGAAAAAAACCGATGCCAATTGTCACGTGTTCAAATGTTTGAGAAATAAAGGTCAGACTGCAGTTCACGCGGCTAGGAGTATTAGGTGGTAAATTTAATTCTTGTCGTTTTTTTGTCTCCAAAATTGATTTGTTTCGAAGGGAATATGAATGAATACCTTAATCAAAGTAATTTTTGTTTTTTTTGTCACTTTTCTCCATTTCTCCGGCAATGAGGCAATCCCACGACGATAGAACGCGTTTTGGTTGTTCTTTGTGACGTTCTTTGTCTCTCACGTAAAAATCACCTTTTCTAAAGCGTTCAAACCAAACTCTACATGTTCCTTTTGATAGAGTTTTATCACCATATACTTTGAATAATAAACAATGTGTTTTAGCTGCGATTTTCTTGAAGTAGTAAAGAAACACATGTCGGAAAAACAGCTTATCGCGGTTTATTTTCAGAGATCAACTGAAAAATCTCTTTCGCTTCGATCAATCTAATCTGTGAGGACTGAATCACTTTCAGCAATGTATAAACTACAAAAGACATGCGACTTCACTATTGAAACTCATTAATGTTGGAGCCAGTGGTTTCTAGTAGCGAGTGGGAGAAATTAAGTTTATCACCTAATAATTACTTCTGCAAGAAATTTGTAGCGTCAGTAGGCCTAAATAAGTTTGGAACAGAATTCTTTAAATGTCTCGTTTTGTTGTTGCTGCTGAATTCTGGAATGTTATTTTTTTCTGAAATCTGCAACGCAACTTCTATTAACGTTCTTCAGGCACAACTTGTATCATTATCTATATTCGCAGTCATTGTAAGATGTTTGCGGTCTCCATCTGATCTGTCGCAGTTAGTGTATCCAACCTAATTCGCAACCTTATGGCGAATTTGGTTGGATACACCAGTGCGCACTAGTGCGCCCTTGTTTAGTGTTTCGTATTTTGTTGGCTTGTATTCAGAATGGAAAAAACTAAACTGCATTAAACGAGAGTGCACCCAGTACGCGCTAGTGCGCACTGGTACATCCAATCAAATTCGCCATTAGACTCGTGTTCATTCTACAGCGCTGTTTTTTTCTCATTCTTTTCGGTACTATTTTGAATTTTTTTTGTTATGTTATGTAGTTATTTTTAATTTTATTTATGTTATCATTTTTATTTTATTTTTTGTTCTCTCTTTTTTTTCTTGTAATTTTCTATTTTTAATACTGTTTGCATGTTGTTTACCTTGTTGTATGTCACACTTTTTTTCTCTGAATTTTTATATCTTTACGCTTCAGGAGATGTAGTCCCAAAGCGTCTAATAGATAACGATTATGTCTTTCTCTCTTTTTCTCTTTTTCTCTCTGTCTCGCTCTTTTTCCTTCTTTTTTCTGTTTTCTACGCGGTTTTTTAAATTCTCTTTGGCGTGTTGCAATAAAACAGTCCATCAATTATAACATATTATTAATATATTACATCTTACATATCTTATTCATTATATTATTTCTGTCTTTCCAAGAGACTGTATATTATTGATATTATAAATTAATGTATATACAAGAATGTAATTAATGCATATTGTGTAATCAATATATAAAATTAATACATATATGAAAGTCAGCCATAAAATATTATATTTCTCTCTCGATATAGGGTAAAGAATTAATGAAAAATTATAATTCTAACGCAATAAAATTGTAAATTGTATTTTTTTTATATCTTTACAGAAACTTTAATTTATTATAATTAGTAAAAAACTAAATTTTTAAATAATTTTGTTGTGCATTAGTTTAATAAATGTATGTATCAAATCTTTCTTTAAAATGTTTTCAAAAGAATAACTTTTTTTTGGAATATGTGATAATATTTCTTTTATGATACAAAACTGGCGTTAATAGCGTAAGGAATCAGCTGGCAAGCGTCTTGCCTTCATCTAAATTCGTTTTGTGCTGTATATACCTCCAAGAAAAAGAATTCTAGAACCAGCATTTTCTTTAACTTGCCACCACCATATGGCGCCGCATAACAGCCCTCTTTTTCGCGTTTAATTTTCTCAATCAGTCGGTATGTACCATCGATACCCCGGATCGATATTACTCGACCAGAAAGACGTCTCACAGTTTTCTTTTCACTAGGATAGCGAAAAATCGAAACAAGACATATAAGTCGCGGGGTTTAACCTGATACGAAAAAAAGTGCCAATAATAAAGCGAAGTGCAAACGGTGCGAAGCTTTCGCGCTTTTATCGTTTCACTGGCTCTTTTCTTCTGAAAACGACGTTCATGGCCACATGCACACATTGCTCGTTGTTGGCAATAGTGTGGTGGCGGCGACACATAGGTGAGGATTTCTGTAACTGGGTAGGGCGATGCAGGAACGCTTGCGTCTGGAATGGATACACGTACGGAGCGTATCTCTTGGGTTATCCTTAAGATATCCGCGTTATCCTATAACCACGAAATTCGAATCACCGACGGCTTGTCATTAATCTTTATGGATATTCTCTTTCTCTTTTTCTTTTTCTTTTTCTTTTTCTTTCTGTCTTCGATTAATGAGCGACGATGTCGCGTCGTGTTCCGTTCTTTATCACATATATCGGTCTTATAACCGGCCACGTGCTCACGCGTTTAAGCTTTTTCTTTCTCATAGTCTATCTCTCTGACCGCGCATGTCTTTCATTACCCTGGACATATCGGCTCATCCTTTCATTCTTACTCTCTGTCTATTCGGTAAACCTAACACTATTCATACCGGTTCGAGTAAAATGATAAATCTACGGACGATGAGTGAAGTGTTTGCTCATTTTCGCACTTACAAATCAAAGGTTGACGGTTAGAGTACGATAGTAAGGGCTAGATAGTAATGATAGGACAAGGGAAATTTATTGATGTCAAAGACGACGCCGACTCTGAAGGCATGTATCCCATTGCTTCATGAATATCCGTAAAATACAATAAATTTAG
Organism: Monomorium pharaonis; assembly: GCF_013373865.1. Lineage (NCBI taxonomy): Eukaryota > Metazoa > Arthropoda > Insecta > Hymenoptera > Formicidae > Monomorium > Monomorium pharaonis. Next base: position 28,205 of record NW_023415803.1, on the reverse strand, counting down.
GAAAATATACTGTAACAACGAAAATTTTGTGTTATTATTTTCCGTTAACTTCTAGCAGTTATACATATATATATATATATATATATATAGTGTCTTTTTTCTTTTAACATCCTGTTTTCTTTTAAATATAAACAAAATTACTTTTTTAAAAAATATAAAAAAGTCGCCAAGTATATGTGCTTTCAATAAAAAAAACTTACAAAACAGACTGCAGTAATATATTTAATTTTTCATAAAAAAATAATATCACAAAATTGTGTTATTTAACTCAAATAATATGATATTAAAAAAAACTGTATAAAATTATGAAATTACGCTAATTAGGAATAAAATTTTTTTGAAAATATAATTCTGTTGTACAATTATTAATTATAAAAAAATAAGGCCCAAGTTGTATTTTTGTATTTTCATTTAATAGTCCTTTTATATTAACCTAAACAATATATTTTAATGAAATATATAATTTAATCGTGAAAAATTAAAAAGATAACAGTGTAAAATAAAAAAATTATTTCAAATAAAGACTTTCAAGTATAATTATTATAATTATTTTTCTTAGTATACATGAATCACTTGATTTGCAAAGCGATCATGAATAACAGCAATCTAGCGTTTATTTTCAATTTTTGATTTCTCGATTCTTGATAAAATCATATCTTAATAAGATCAAAACCTAGAAATGATATTGTCCACAAGTAGTCCAAGTAGTACTGGTGTTGAAAGTGTGAACTGGACATCGCTTTTTAAGAGTGACAACGTATCTTAAATGTAAAATTTATATTCACACTTGCGATACTCACTCTCCACTCGTAAGGTAAAAAAAAAAGAACAATTTTCTTAAACAAATTAAATCCAAGTTTTCTATTGAGCCTAATCAAAACTTGATCAGTCATTATTGAGATTCGGTAATCTCAGGTAATTCACCAGCTCACGTATCTACGGAACATTGTCGCGCTGTGTGTTTATTTGTGTAAAATACTACCGTGTTTTTTTATTTTGTTTGCCTGAATATAGGGTCAATATGAGTAAAACAAATTATTTTCATAAACTTCTATAAAAATGTAAATAATTAAGAATAAAAAATGTCAGTATTTCTTAATTAAAAATTTAAAAACGGTTACAAGAAAAAGAATTTAGCAATTTAAATTTAAAAAAATTATTACAATTATAATATAATAATAAATATTAAATAGTTGATTTTTATCCGCTAATAAGGGTAAAAAGTATATAAAATATTACAATTCGACTTAAAATCGAATGATTTTGATCTATAATTCTTGAACTATTTCACCATTCGATAGGACTCTTCAGATTTGAAAGAACGAATTCGAATCTATTGTAATTTGATTCAATTCAAATTTAAACTATTCGTACACTTCTAGTATAAGTTACGAAATTTCATTAATCAGCGATTTCCAATTATATCAGTAGAAGAGATACGATCTCTAATTTAATTCCATCTATATAACATCCACTAAATAATCTGCGATAATATATTATAAAAAATATTATAATCTATAAAAATCAATAAATATTTCTACAAAATTTACGTTTTGAAACTTGTTTCAATACTTTCCTCTAAAAAATTCTTTAAAACTGTTTTTTTTAAATCTAACAAAGTAGGATACCTCTTAATATTTGGAAAGATTAAAAATAAAATGTTAAATTTTATTAATTTTTAAAGAAACGAATGAGAGAGACACACAGAGAGAGAGAGAGAGAGAGAGAGAGAGAGAGAGAGAGAGGGGGGGGGACGAAAAAGTGTTTATGTTTATTAACTTATTGAAGCATGCAGAAAGAAGCGCTCGTTAAAAATATTATTTTGAGGCAGCTTTAAAATCTTTGGGAAGAATGTTTGATAATTTTGAAGTTTCGGAAGATTTGATAGATATAGATTTCTCCATAGATGATTGGCTCTGTTTGTGAAAACTTTAGACGGCAAAGACTCCTGACAAAGATTTCACATCTTCTGCATCAGTAGACAGAAAGCTGGAAGCAAATGGTCGGCTACTTGTATGTGACGCAAAATTTACGGTCCGGTAATTTGGTGAGAATTTAAAGCATCCTGCAGAGTTAATTGCGAGGAGCATTTGCGCGCGCCTGTAAAAGGTGCGCTTTTTGGGTTGCGAGACGAAAGAGTGAACGTCACTAGAAACGTTAATAAGATACGCACGGCAGAAGTTTGGCTCGACTTCCTTCGTGCGAGAGAGTTGCGGGAACTTATTACTATCGGAGCGCGCACTCACTTATCGCGTCAGACGTATTGCGCCTCTGATGATAGGCGAAAGTCCGGGAGGATAGAGTAAGAGAGAAGGTGGACGGAAGAAGAGGGAGGAAGGGATTGTTAAAGAAAGGGCGGATAAATCTTGCTGGAAAGAACGGATAAATCGCGCCCATCCACTAAGCACCAACCTATCCGCAATAAGAGAGCACCCTTCTCTTTCTACATAAGCCCGTCTAGTACCCGAGTCCTCTTATCTCGTGCGAGGGTGCAAAATCCTTCGCTAGGGTAAAAAGGGCGCGGGTAAAATTTTTGATGTAAAAACAAAAAGTTACAACCGCATGACGTGTGTAAATAAAAGATTTTCATCTTGCGAGGGGGACGTGCCTCCCGTTGTACTGGAATTAAAGCGAGGGTAGATCGACCGATAAAATGAGGACGACGGGAATTGTTCTGCACTTGCCTGTCCGTGACGAGCTCTTTCCTCGTCTACACGAACTTCAGCCATCCCTCAATATGGCCCGTTCTCCCAGAAATTTACAAAAGCATATCGATTAGTTGGCGTGCTGTTAGAATTTTCGTTTCTAAATGCGTCAGTCTGACAAATTGCCAGCGCTTTAGCTTTATTGATGTTATAAAATTTGTAATATAATATGAAAAATTAATATAAAGATTCTCTTTGTTTTCATTGTAGAATTTAAAGTCAAATATATTAAAAGCACATATAAATAAGTACATAAATATATAAGGTACCTGTACCCAATATGGCCATGTACCCAATTTGCCTCACCCCCCATTTTCAAATAGTTACACAATAAATTTCACAGATAACGCTAATATATCGCTCAGGAAGTCGATATGATGTATTTATGCTAGTTAACTGCTTAATATCTCCATTCTATGGCTTGTAATTGCACTTCATTCAAATTATGTTCTTCTGAATCTGAAATTTCAGAAGTAAGTTTTTGCTTTATGTAACCGTTATGTAACAATTATAAATATCTACATTTTATATTATTGTAGCTTTTTATTTAGGCTTTTTAACACTATTTTTAGATTTTTATTTAATCTTGTTTATAATTAAAGAGAGATAGCTTTTTGTATTGTAAAACCATTATGGCCAGAGACACTACTAAAAACACAATATATCTTATTAATATACAAGAAAGTTAAGATTCTGTTTCTTTATTTAATGTTTAATTTTTGATTAGTATTTCTTGTCTTTCTTTAATTAGTTAGAATTAAGCTTTTTGACAGGTAAAAGTTAAGATAACGCCTCTTGTAAATAAACACAGTTTCATTATTTAATGAATAGTTGTATGTGTAATTTTTTTATAAGTATATTAATAAATGCTTAATTAAACATTCCGTTATTTCGCATTTTTTTCAAAAATATTTACGAAAAAGAGGAAAATACATAGTTGGGCTACATTGGATATATATGTAATCAACATGTCCCAAGTACTATTTCTTTTTAAAATCTTTACTATACTTATATAAATAATTGAAAATATTTTATAAATTTTTTTAGTTCCAGAAGTGTTTCGTATTTTAAATTTGAACCTTATTTTTCAATTTCGTATTCATCAAAATATTAGAAAAATCTCCAAATCTTAGGGGGACATATTGGATAGAAGTACCATATTTGATGTTAAATTTTACAATATTTTAGAAGATCTAGGTAATTTCAATAAGAAAAAAAAAAACGTTGGCAAAAATTTTGGTGCATTTATATACCATCTCTATATTTCATTTACAAAGAATCAAAATGGTATTATCTCTCGAAGAGAAATGCATGAATGGATTAAGCTCAGTTTACGGTACGCATGAAATCTTCGTTGAAGCGTATGACGTACGATAAAATCCGTCTGGTTAGCTCGTGTGCGCCGTTCTCGATTCGACTTTATTCCCACAGTCACACAGAAGAATTAAAGAGACGATAGAAAGTCTCGCGAGAAATAGCAGAAAGAGTCGCACACGTTCTGAACATTTATACGTTCTCAATAAGATGAGATCTACTTTCTCGCTTTCTCCCCCATTCGGTTCCATCCTTACGACTTCGATTTATCGCAAGCGCGCGCGCACGCGAAGAACCTCCGTCTGGCACAAAGGGTGGGCGTGAGGAAAAAAATAGTTTGAAGTCGATTAAAAAAAGATAGCGGAAGTTTCTCGGCGCGGCTCGGAGAAGGATTAAAGAATGGGTAGATAAATCTCGTGAGAAATAGCGGATAAATCGCGCTCGTCCACTAAGCACACACCTATCTTCAATAAGATCCTGTCTCCCTTGCCTCTCCTTCTGCGTACTCACGTTCCAAAACTCGATTTATCTCGCGCGCCCGCGCGCGCGCGCGGATTCTTTCCGCAATATGAAGCGCGCGGAAGAATTCTCAATGACGTACAAGTGAAGACAGTTTTACTCGTGCGTATGAATTTTCCATCTTAAACTTCCTTCTAGTTAGAAGAAGTTTATCGGCAAGAGACAGTGGAAAGAAAATGTATATAAACTTGGGACCGTAGTAAAGTGACGCAAATGAAGTAATGCGTACGCTAGAAGTCCATGACAGCTTGACAAATTTGCAGACTGCAACTGTTTTGTTCATCCACTTTAATGATAACGTATGGAGTTAAAACATGTTTTTGCAGCACACATTGTGCTCTATATGTAATCATGATAATAGTAATTGCAATATATAAATATATAGAAGAAGTTAATACGCATCGCGAAGAAGCATCCTAAAGCAGTACCACCTTATTTTTTGAAATAAACATTGTATTATTGATAAAAACATTGATTTGTTAATAATAATTAACCAATAAAAATCATAGTTTATATATATTCATAATTTTTTTCTGCTAAAAATATTTTTTCAAAAACAAGAATATTTGCATGTCTTTCTTTTTATATAATGTAGTTTTACCTTTTTAGCCTCCGGTCTTGCCAGAAGAAATACATTTTATATAGAGATGGTTTTGTAGATTTTGAAGATACTGATTTCAACTATTAAATTTGAAATTTAAAATAACAGATTTAAGATAACGGTCATAAAATGTTAAAATATTGATATATTTAAAACATAAGCGCGGAGCAAGGTTCTTTTCTGATTCATAATTACAAACCAAAGGCAAAAAATATTTACGACTGTTAAACATAAAATATTATATATTTAGAACAATAAAAATATTTTGAAAAATTAAAAGACAAGTAGTGGATTGCACACACTTTGATTACACATTTGAACTATTACAATCTTTATCATAATAAAATTTTAATCTTTTTGTATTTCTTTTACAATTAAATAAGATTTCAAGTACATAATTATCATCAAATCAATTTTGAATGTAATACACAGTTATTTTTACTACCTAAATTGATTTTTCGTAAAATTTACATACTATATTTTATTGAAAACATAACATAAAAATGTGCCACGGTTTGCACATGTAGCTTGAACCTTCCTCTTTAAAACAAGTAGAAGTTGATAGGATTATTTGTTTCAAAGTTATTATAATTTTGTAAGTGGAACATATATATCCCAGAGATACAAAAGGGGTTAAACATATATTCTGGCAAATATGCATATTATTAATAAAATTGGATTATTTTACATGTTATTGCTTCCTAAAACTGTTTTTTTTTGTATTTTTCTTATAACGCGGTATGAAACATAAAGGATAGAGCGTAAATTGATATAGGTCCATTACTGTTCATTATGTTAATCTTGGGGCCCAATTTCTTATACATTTATTTTTTATTATGTCGCAGAAACATTAATTATTGCAAATCATAAAACAATATTATAAAACTGTTGCATATTATTTGATATAAAACACTTTTCTAATCTGTATTTATGTTTACAAAGTTTACGAAATTTTATTTCTAACCTTGTTTAAAAAATATATCGAAAAAACAAAGTATGCTAGTATTGGTAACTCTGCCCCTTCCTCCCGGGGGAGAGAGGGGTGAGTGGATATGTGTGTACATATTTAAAAAGACGTGGGCGTATGTGTGTGTATAAAATTCGTGTCCTGCAACTATATTCCTGTGACTCATTGCATACGGAGAAAGAAATTAAGATTGCAACAGAATAACATTATTTTTGTTTTTCCAGCCATAAAAGAATTATGAGAATCGTAGAAGTTGGAAAGTGATCTAATATATGATTTTCAGTTTGTAGCTGCTACGGACTACAACCGTAATCTCATCATAATATAACCGTAATCAAATGATACCAGACGGCTATCAGAAATATATAGAATCTGTTCATATGTAACTTATTGGCAAATTGTAACAGAAAGGCAGCCCTAATTAGAAAAAAAACTGATAGAAAATGATAGAAACAATTTAAATTTTACTGAAAATTTTATCTAATTTTATCTAATTTAGTTAATCGGTTTCCCAATCTTTATACTCTTGAGAATAAGCTTAAGGCTTATTTAATAAAATTTAATAAAATTTGTATAAGTTTTCGTTGCTTTCACATTTTAAAAAATGCGCGGCGTATGAGCCGAAGAATATACTATTAACTTTAATGCAATTTCTCAAAACTATGTTTTTTCAATCTTGTGCAAGGCTTTTTCCCAGAAACTATTGAATCAATCAACTTTTGTTTAAAGCAAAATATTCACAATACTTGCTGCTATGATTGAAACTAGAATTTTTTAAATATTTTAAACAGTTTTCATACAGCTCGCAAAGATCGAGAGAACTTTATACAACTTTATTTTCAAAATTTTTTTATAGTTAATTACCATTTATAACATTACGAAATATGATAATTTATTTTAGTTATAACAATAATTACATTAGATTAAAATAATCTTGGATCATTTGTGTCAGATTAGGTACGAAGAATTGCTGCTAATTTACTCACATACTACAGATATTTTGTTGACTGGGATATAAATAATATCTACGAAAAGAATTTTATACTTTATATACACTTTATACTAATACTTTATACTTATATAACACATTTATTTTATATTAAAATTTTTTGGAAGTTGATGGAAATATTGCTGTTGTCTATTTTATTACAATAGAACTAACTTCTTGATGCTGTACGCACCAGTGCAATTATACCTTACAAATTTCTTAATTATATTGTTTCTACACATTAAAGAGATAGCAACCCTTCGATTCAGACAATCACTCACAATCAGACAGCAACGTGTTTGTACTGTTGCTAGCAAATTGTTTGCATCATGATACGTATTTCTACTAGAATTGTACTAACTGAGTCTGCATAACTTTTTTAAATTTACGAATATTTATAATATAAGCATATTTTGAAATTCAATTCTTCCTAACATTGCTAACCCACATTGAAAATACAGCGATTTCCTGAATACAATATAAAAAGACAGAAGAATACGCAGAGTAAGACGTATCGTATCAAAAGTGGAACGAGATAAGCAAGCAAATCTAAATTCAATATCGACTACAATATCGATCAGTTAGTCCCAAATTCCCCACCTGAATTTGGAGTTTTCTATGACAGCCGCGTTGCGAAAGAAGAATATTTGATAGAAGCCGAGAGAGTCCGGTACGAAAGGAAGAAAAAACTCTCGTCGACACCTTCTTGCGCGTCTTTTTCGAGGACGAGCGTGTCAGCGGGTAACGTACCACTCATAATAACGATAAAGGGAAATAAAAGTGCCTCCGCCTAACAGAAAAGGGAAGGACCGATGCAGAAAGGACGCGGTCGCAAGAAGGACGGACATAGCGTGGTGGCGCGCGTTGAGGGATGGAGACGTCGGCGAGGGGAGCGCGTCGGCGTGTGTACGAGTCCGTTTCCAGCCGACACGACGTGCTTTCCTACCCAACAAAATTACCTTTTTAAAAAAGGTAAAAAAGGCGCCAATGTTTGGTTTTTCCTTTAAGCAAAAAAATTATTGGATGGTTCAACTTAAGTATATAAAAAAAATTACAAATTCAAGATAAAACTTAATCAAATTCACCTATTCCTGAAATTAAGTTTATACTCACAACACAAACACATACTTCTCTAAAACTTCTCTAAATAGTAATATCTGAATTTTATTCAACTTAAGTGATATTTTCTTTTAAGGAAAAAATTACAAATTCAAATAGAACTTTTAATCAAATCAACCTAAGTGGTAATACTTTTGGATGGTTCAACCTAATATATACTCACACATAAATTAACTTCTCTACAATAATATGATATCTAAATATTTTGCGCCAATTATAAGAACAAATATTTTATAAAAACTAAAACATTATTACTATTCTTTAGCCATTTTTTATAATACAAATTTTTTAGATTTGACACTAAAATTAAAGTATTACGTTTTTTTTTTCTACAAAAGTAATGATATATATAGAAAATGCGCCAACTATAAAGTAGATGTTTATACAAGCTAGAACACCTACTTTATTATGCTTTGGCTGACATTATAGTTTATTTTTTTATTAAGCCCGTATCAGACTAGAGATTGATATTGAGATTGAAATGAAATATAACCAATTAGTTAGTCAAATTCTAATTCAATCTCAATCTCAATCTCTAGTCTGATATAGCTTTGATTGTCTTAAGTTTGTCTTTAGATACAATTTCGTTAATTACGAAGTATTTTAACGATAAACTTAAGAAGATTCTTAAATATAAGATTAAACTATAAATATTAGCCTTTTGTATTAAATATTGGCTGCTGTGCGCCGATACGAGGCTGCTGTGCGCCTGCAAAAACAATTGTCAGGAAGTATATTGGCAAGAGTAAAGAAAATAATATTGAGCTGGAAATAAGTTTTAATACAAACAAATTATAAATATTACAAATAAATATTTTAATACAAATAAATATTTTACTACAAAAACTTGGCGCTGCTAAACCGAATAATTTGCCAGCTCTTCCTTTTTCTCTTGTAATGTGCATCGTGTGTGTTGTGTGTGTGGTGTGGGTGTGTGTGTTTGTGGGTGTGTGTGTGTGTGTGTGTGTGTTGTGTGTGGTGTGTGTGTTTGTGTTTAGTATATAACTTAGTTTATAGATAGATTTACTTGTTTGTATATAAACTTATTAGTTTATAAGGAAGCGATTTACTTT
>NW_023415803.1:815-17906 GCF_013373865.1 Monomorium pharaonis | reverse complement strand
GAAGAAAGTGTAAAGCCTGTCTCTATGCGTGCATACGGTCGATCCTGTCTCTTCTCTCGTCTTTTTCTTTCTCTCTCTCTCCTCAGCATGCGTATGTTTATGTCTTGTTTTAATATGTAATGAGATTGTCAAAAAGGATTTTGTATTAAAGCAAATTATCGGTTAGCAGCGCCAAGTTTTTGTAGTAAATATTATTTGTATTAAATATTATGTGTAATCTTTATCATTTGTTGTAGGAAAACTTAGTTACCAGCTCAATAGTTTTTCTAAGTTTAAATAATATAATTCAAAATATTAGACTACAACATTTAAATCTAAAAAGCTAATTATAACTAATATATTTTTTTAGTTGTACAAATATTTATGAGGAATGACATTAACTAACTCTTAAAAATTATTTGGAGTGTGTATTATAACATTTTGTTTTTTAATTTATTTGTATTAAAACTTATTTGCCAGCTCAATATTATCTTCTTTATTCCTTGCCAATATACTTCCTGACAATTGTTTTTTGCAGGCGCACAGCAGCCTCGTATCGGCGCACAGCAGCCAATAATTAATACAAAGGCTAATATTTATAGTTTAATTTTATATTTAAGGATCTTCTTAAGTTTATCGTTAAATACTTCGTAATTAACAAAATTGTATCTAAAGACAACTTAAGACAATCAAAGCCATATCAGACTAAAGATTGAGATTGAGATTGAATTAGAATTTGACCAACTAATTGGTTACATTCATTTCAATCTTAATCTCAACATCTTTAGTCTGATACGGGATTAATGAAAAATTAAACTATAAATGTCAGCCAAAGAATAATAAAGTAATGTTCTAGTTTGTATAAACATCTACTTTATAGTTGGCGCATTTTTTTTTCTATATATATCATTACTTTTGTAGAAAAAAAAACGTAATACTCTAATTTTAGTGTCAAATCTAAAAATTTTTATTATTAAAAAACTGGCTAAAAAATAGTAATAATGTTTTAGTTTTATAAAAATATTTGTTTTTATAATTGGCGCAAAATATTTAAATATCACTATTTTTGTAGAGAAGTTAATTTGTGTGTGTGAGTATAAACTTAAAAATTTCAGGAACATATTTGACAGTATATTTAATACTTAAGTTGAACTATCCAAAGAATATACCACTTAGGTTGAGATTAATCAAAAGTTTTATCTTAAATTTGTGATTTTTTTCCGTAAAAGATATATATTAATTAGGTTGAATTTGATACACTTAGTATTATATATTTAGGTTGATTATCCAAAAGAATATACCACTTAGGTTGAGATTAATCAAAAGTTTTATCTTGAATTTGTGATTTTTTCCTTAAAAGAAAAATATCACTTAGGTTGAATTTAAATCAAAAGTATTATCTTGGATTTTGTTATATATTACTTAAGTTGAACAATCCAATAATTTTTTCCTTAAAGGAAAAACCACACACTTGGCGCCTTTTTTTTACCTTTTTTAAAAAGGTAATTTTGTTCGGATATCACGCATTTTGTATTGTTTATAGACCACTTAGACTGAATTTGATTTATGTATCACTTAGAATTAATTTAATGAAATTTATTTACTTTATACTTGATAAGTAAATGATTTTTTTCCATTCCATATATCACTTTGGTTGAATTTGATCAAAAGTATTATCTTGAATTTTATAAATTTTTTTTTTAATTAAAAGAAAACCAGATTTAGCGCTTTTTTACCTTTTTTAAAAAGTATAATTACATTGCTAAACATATTATAAAAAATTAATATTTATATTAAATTAAGAATACATTTTGCTGAATATTATTATTTATTATCAACTTTTTCTAAAATAATATATAAATATCTTTAGCACCTCTAGGCCATTGCTTTTTGGTAATTTGCACATCATCTGCTTCAATCCAATTGCACAATCCTTCTTTACACATACTTGTAAAATGACCATTTTCAATACATGAACCATGATGAAATATAGCGTTCATAACTTTATATATTGTCCAGCTATTAATATTTTACTTGTCGGGATAGCGCATAAATTAAATTTTTGGTACTTTTACTAAGCTACCATTTTGTAATGAAAATAGACTTAAACATATAATAACTATCTCTTTTGCCAATTTTATTTCTTTCTTAAATAATAACTCATTTCCTTCACAACGTTCACATGATTTATTATGTAATTCAAACCAATGTGAAAAATGATATTTAATAAATCATTAAGATTAAAACTTTTTTTCTTTAAATTGTTAACAGGAATTGAAAGAATAACATTATTATCCGTAGTAACTTTTGTATTACTACATAATTTGCATCGAGTAGTAAAAATAACTGATGTTCTACTACAATTTTTTATAAAATCGTATTTTGTGCAAAGAGCTGTAAGAAAATCGAATAATCTCGTTAATACAAGTTGAAAAATACTCTCCTAAGTATTCCCGTATTGCATAGGTATTTAAATTATGTATTCCATTTTCATATCGGTGAGTTAAAATACTTAAAACATCTAATTTATCAGAATTAAATAATTGTTTTCTAATAATATTTAAATGAAATAAACATTGCAATCCAGCATTTGCATAACATGAAACTTTGTCAATATTTGTAAAACCCGTAAAATCCAACAAGTAGTACTACGTCGAACTTTTTGATCCGACTGTTGAACGGAAGTAATTGTCTTCCACAATGTCCATGGCGTATCTTTAACTTTATGATATCGTTCTTTTGAAATAGTAATAATTTGTTCTTCCGGTTTATGTATTCGTTTTAACCGATTATATTCGATAATTGCCTCTTCACTAGCTATTACACACGAAGGGTCAAATTAATCAAATGCAATCCATCCAGAGATGTCACACGGGATAATGCAACATAAATCTGACCACAACTAAACACAGAATTACCTATATCTGTAACAACATTTTGCAAACTTAATCCTTGAGCTTTATGAATGGTAATACCATAACTCAAAGATATTGGAAATTGTTTCCTAATAACAAATGCTTTTTCCATAACTTGAAATTTGACACTTATTCTTTCAATAAAATATTCCAAATCAGATGGTAAAAGAAGTTTGATTTTTTCTACATAATCCGTAGATGGATCTTGCACAACTGAAATAACTGTAGCAATTGTACCATTTACAAGGCCTAAACTAGCATCAATGTTACGTCTTATCATAACTTTTGCTCCAATTTTAATTGTAATTCGTTTGAAAAGCCCAGCTGTCCTACTATTATCATCATCATTATCCGTCAATAACTTTGTTACTCTTTTTTTAATATATGGAATACATTCAATCTCATCTTCAGCAATTAATAATATTTCTTTTGAAGCAATGCGACTTAACATTGCATTGTTAAGAACATCACACATATGACAAGTAGGGAGTAAACAAACGGCATCAGAAGGCAAATTATCAATAAAATTACATAATTCACCTAATCTTTCTTCGAAAGACTTACCTATAAAAGATATTTTTCTTTTTTCGAGAATGTCACAATCAGATTTTGTCAGTAAACCAATACGAATTCTCGAAAGTAATTCACGATAAGATCCATCTCCTTGTTGGCGCATATTGATCGTTAATTCATCGTAATCAAATAAAGTAGTCCATAAATTAACAGCATTTAAGGAACCAAGAAATTTCTTAACTTTTACATTTGATAAATCTACGAAGGCAGGATCTTCATGTACAGGAGGTAATTGAAGCAAATCTCCAAATAGAAGAATATGCACTCGACCAAACCAACCATTATCACAATCAATAGTATCAAATATTTCAGATAATCGAAAATGTATATACAATAAAATCAAATTAGATATCATTGATATCTCATCAATTATAAAAAGAATAACATCTTGAGGTCTGCTCGTAAAACTTTTAATACATGATCAGCTAATTGTTTATAATTAGGAGTAGAACCATGTTCAACGGGTAATTGAAGTAATCTATGTACTGTCAAACCATTTATATTAAATGCTGCTATACCAGTGGGCGCTGCTATTGCAGTATCCTTATTAAGATTTTGTTTTATCCAGCATTTAATAGTTTTAATCAAGAAACTTTTACCAGTGCCTCCTTCTCCACTAACGTATAGTCGTAATAACGATTTTTTATCTGACACGGTATTAATGACTCTATCAAATACTCTTTTTTGATCTGCATTCAATTTTGAAATCATTTCAGATATATCGATTTTTTCTTCGTGACCACCGAGATCTTTAAAATCTTGCATTGCTTCACCAGCTTGAATATTTTGAACACCTATCGGATTATCAGGATCATCTTGAGACAGATGCTGTTTTTCGTCAATCTGTTGTTGAACCAATTCCTTCACAGTTTCATATGCTTGTTTTAATTCTTCCATTTTTTCATGATACTGCAATGCTTCGACGAGATGTAATTTTACCTTATGAAATGATTCCGCATAAGTATCACACCATTTTTAAGATTTTCCATTTTTCGCCATGGTTGAAACATAAGAAGTAATGAAAAGAAATAATTTTCCGGCCGCGTCTTAACATCATATTTATAATGATTAATGAGATGTCCACGTTGTCGCCGTTTAAGGTAATAACCATTATCCATTTTGTAATATTTAATATTTTTACTTTGTGGTTTAATTTTTGTAATATCATGCCATTGCATAAATTCATATAAACACATCGATTCAAATTCTTTCGGTCTATGTGGATAATGGTCATCTATTACAGACGCACAAAATATATCTGTAGAATCTCTATCGAGAGCTTCAACTTCCTTAACGTTTTTGACTCTTCTATATCGTATCTGATTCGTATCCAACCATTTAATCGTCGTATTTCGATCAGTTCCATATAAAGGAATACTTAGCAATGTATCCGCAGCTTCAAGAGCTCCACATTCTCTATTATTTAAAAATCGTAATCCAATATTCCAAAGACAGCTTGCTATCGACTTGTTTGTCTGATTTTTACAATCAAGAATATCTTCAGATAATTCACATTGTCCTGCTTTATTTACATACTTACTTATGTACATATTAATAAACCTTGAATTTTCTCCAATATATTGTATATCCATATTTCCATTCCATGCAGTAAGAGTAGGAGGATTATAGTCATTTATATAACCCTCTCTCTCCGTTCGAGGAATATCATAAAGCCTACTTCTAGACTTTAACTGTTTCCTACCTGCTATCGAACTTACAACATCTCTTAAACATAACGTATCCGTAACAGGGCGAGGAAATCCGAAACGACATATACGACCAACTTTACGTCCCATTTTCTTAGAACGAAGACAATAATTGTTATGTTTGTGTTGTTGGTATGTATTAACTCGCTCATATAATAATGGAGAAATATTTTTATCTGGCATTTTACAAGTTACATATTGTAAAATAAATTCAGAAATTTCTTTTTCAGAAGATACACCAATAATTGGTGCATCTTTAATCCAAATTAACATATGAAATGTTGTATCCCTCTACCTTGATATTCTCGTCGCCAGAAGTAATGTGTAACTTCTCCGATCGGATGATCTTCGGAACAAATAAAATCAATCATTGCTCGAAACTTATTATCGAGAAATCTCGACGCTGATACAGGATCTCTAGCAACGAGAGCACTAGTGGAAGACGAATCGTCACACCAACCATTTACTTCACGAATGTATTGACCTAAATCATCCCACATCCATTCACTAGGACTCAATGTTAAAAACCATGTCGCAGGTCCGTAATGTTGTATCATGCACTCTAAATCATATCTTGGTCTACGCCAATATTGTGCTGTATTTCTCAAGGTAGAAAATATTGTACTCAAATCAGACTCCAATAATTCTTTTTGCACTGCTTGTAAATATTCCGAAGCCGTATAACGATCTCGCAAATTGGTTACATTCAATTTATGATAAATACCGCGCTTTAATTGACGATTATTCGCATTATTTAATAAATAAAACAAATATTGTTGATTCAATCTGTATTGGGGATGTTTAGAAGTCAAACGACATTTAATATATTCATGTTCATGAAGTTTAATTTGTCTAGTTTCATGTTGTCCATTAACACCAAAAGGATATAAATCTGGAAAACATAATAGATCTAAAAATTTTTCACGGTTATCCAGAGGTAGTTCTTCAATTTTTAACATTTGATACAAAGCGTTAGCACTTTCACGTGTTTTTTTTTCATATAAAGGATAAATGGTATACTGTTCATAATAACTCTCCTTGTCATCGATAACCTGAGTTAACATAGCGTCACCTTGAAGATTTAAAACAATAGCTTCTGCATTATTTTTTGTTTCTTGCATTTCAATTTTGGAATTTAATAATGTACCATCATTATCATTATTATCCGATACAAATTCAGTATCATTTTCTGTCTCTTTTATTTCAAAAAATTCTACATTTTTTTCCGAACATAATCCATCGCAAGTATCTGGCAGTATAATGTGTTTATAAAGGTGATTATTACGTTTTAACCATACCAAAGCATCAAATACTTTTTTAAGATTTACCATTTCTTCCCAAATAATTTTTGCTTTTGTCGGAATACCTCTAACTAAAATGTACAATTCCATATTATTTTTATTTATCGCATCAGTTTTCGAACATATTTTGTTCATTGTTTGTTCTAATGGTAATGGTAAATGAAATGTTCTACCTTTTACTTTCTGTACCATCTGCCTATGAGGCAACCTTTTATTCATCACAGTTCCCATTTTAACAACAGTTTGAAATGCTTTAGCCCTTTGTATTAACATTTTTTCGAATGAATTAAGAGACGATATTACTTCGGGAACATTTTGGATAAATAGATTGTTTAAAATACAATAAGCAGGCATTAATCCATTACGGAATTTTCTTTGGCAATAAAGACATATGTATTGCGGATCAATATATAGATTTTTTATACGTGCCATTAAATCTCTCCAAATTGGAATATCTAATTGTGTTTTAACCTTACTAATTTCAGATACACTTTTCTTATAGCAAAGTCTCTCACATGAAATACAAGCATATCGAGGTGTGTCCATGGAACGTTTAGTCAACGCCTTAAATGCTTTGCTATATTTAGAAATAATATCATCATCACTCAAATCAGTTAAACTTTGATGATGTTTGTACATATTTGCTCGATCTTGTGCCAAAGTTATAAGTTCATTTAATGTATCGATAATCGCCAGAATTTAAAAGCTTTTTCTAGATCTATTAACTTTCGATAGTCTGCTCTATTCGATAAATCAAACGTTTAATATGTCTCACTTTTGGAAAATTGAGGTGATAATAATTGAATAGAAAGAGACATTGCTTTACAAGATTGGATAAATGTAACAAGCCTGCGTATGACCTAATTTGTCAGTCAAATCGTTTACTGTACATTTCTGATAAACCTTGCGCAATAACTCTGGTATTTTCTTTAAAGTACATATATTTATTACTTCGAGAAACTTTTTATAACGATCAATTACAAACGAATCAATTTTACACGAAGCGTTGCACAACCATGCTTTTTTAGCTTGTGCTTCTATTAAAGGTAATACATTTATAATTTGACCTTTCACGTTGTTATTAAAGGTTGCAATGAAGTCAATTGCTCGCTATATGTAGAATCAATAAAATAATTTTCGGAAGAAGCTGTATGACCCCGATACACCACATAACGCATGTAATTTATCATCAATTGTTAAACACTCAGTAACGAGAGTTAAGTGTACTTCAGCCTTTTTTTTCAATACAGCTAATATTTTATACATATTGTGAATATAATTATTTCTAATCTGCATAGACCAACGCCAAATTTTTTCAGCTTCTAATCGTCTTTCAATTTTGTTTTTAATATTAAGTTTATTCATAATATCTGTTATTGTTACGGGATTATGCATATGTACTGTAATTTTTTTGACCAAAACTTACTATATTTTTTAATAATATTTCGATCAACACATTTTTTTACAGAATTAAATTTTAACATATTTTTTCTCGTAATATTGTTTATTATACAACCATTTTACGATCAAAAATATTTTCTGTATCTATCTTCGTTCATGTGTGAATGTTTAAAATAATGTATTCTCTTACGCAAACGATTTTTTTGTAAATTTTTTTTTATATTGACGTCGCTTTTTAAACACGATTATTAGTAAATTTTTTTTATATTGATCCCGTTGCTTAGCCCGATTTTGTTCTAAATTTTGTTGATATTGAAACCGCTTTTTAGCACGATTATTCAGTAAAATCTTTTTTATATTGATCCCGTTGCTTAGCCCGATTTTGTTCTAAATTTGGTTGATTTTGTTTTAAATTTGTTGATATCGAAACCGTTTTTAGCACGATTATTCAGTAAATCTTTTTATATTGATCTCGTTGCTTAGCCCGATTTTGTTCTAAATTTTCTTGATATCGAAGCCGCTTTTTAGCACGGATATTTTCCAAATCATCGTCTATATAACGTTTTTTACTACGATTATCGTCAATTTTTTTCATATTGACGTTGCTTTTTATTAACATGATTATTCAATAAATCTGTTTTATAATCGATCCAGTTGCTTAGCCCGATTTTGTTCTAAGTTTGTTGATCTTGAAGCCGCTTTTTAAGACAAACATTTTCTAAATCATCGTCTAGGTAACGTTTTTTACCATGATTATCTTCAATATCACATTTATTTTTCGAAGAATTATATTCGACCATATAACATTTTTTAACCTGATTATTATCAATATTATGACATTCATTCTTCAAAGTATTTTTTTTAGATAATCTCTTTATACGTTGAGCATTAGCTATAGCTTCTCTTGCTTTTATTACTGCTAATGGAAGTACTTTTTGAGGAACACCATAATTTAAATCCTGAGGAAAATGCTCAATCACATTAGATTCAAAAATTTTTAATAGATGCGAACGCATTAGACTATGGTCATATCTTACTTTTTCAGGTTTAATGTTATATAATAACGAAATAGCAAAAGCTATTGCAAAAACACCACAATCATTACCATTTGGTTGTTGTTGCACAGTCGGAAATCTGACTGAATGTGTCTCAAAATCATATGTTGGAAATAATCTTTTCAAGAATTGTTTGTGATCTTTATGTAATATTTTATTATTTAAGGAATCATATATAAATATATTTTTTCTATCGTAATAACTACATACCCAATGTGACGGACTATACAATATTTGAATATGTTTTGTATCTGGTAATACAGGTTGTATCAAATGAGGAAGCTGTATTCGCCATGTTCCAACAGGTTTATAGTCCGAACAGTTTTGTAAAAGTTCATGAAAATGATCAATATGGTCATCGTTAAGCCATTCATTTTGAATAATAATATCTTTATTTTCAGGTTTTAAAATAATAATTTCTTTTTCCTTTGGAGACATTTTATTTGAAAAACTTACTACAATTTTTCACAAACGTTCGATTGTTATAAGTGCAAAGCAGTGAATTTTTATAGATCCACAGCAACCGATTTTTATAGACACAGCGACCGATTTTTAAAGGCGCACAGCAGCCAATTTTTAAAGGCGCACAGCAGCCAATATTTATAGGCGCACAGCAGCCAATATTTATAGGCGCACAGCAGCCAATATTTATAAGCGCACAGCAGCCGATTTTTATAGGCGCACAGCAGCCGGATTTTATAGGCGCACAGCAGCCGGATTTTATAGGCGCACAGCAGCCGATTTTATAGGCGCACAGCAGCCGAATAATGTGATATGTATATATAAGAAATATGTAAAGAAAGAAGAAAGAAAAAGAAGACAAAACACAAAAAGATACAGAAAGAGAAATAAAAATAAGAAATACAAATAAAAATAAAAAGCTTTACCTTTCTTCTCTAAATTAGTAGAACCTCTTCTAAATTAGTAGATAATATAAGTATCTATATGAAAACGTAAAAAAGACAATTATTGCATACAAAACATCATCCATCCACAATGACCGCAGTAGTAAAGTTGTAATGCAATCACATTAACGATTGGCGTTTGCGATTGTCTCTTGATCAATGGACAAATGGCTAAAGCTTTCTAATTGACAAGATTGTCAAGAGACAATCGTAAACGCAAACGTGAACACAGATGCAATCGCTAATATGATTCGGGCATAACATATTTCAAAAGTCTGATCCACTCCCTAAAGCTTGGAAACAGCTTTAAAACATGATGAACATGTGGACTTGAATAACGTTGACAAGATCAGAAGGTCACCTTAATATTGATATATCAACATGATGTCCTCTTGACCTTGACAACATTAAAGTCAAATTCATACATATTTTTCTCATAATATCCTACTTACAACTTTCATCTGAAACATTTTTCCGTATTTAGGCTGGTATTCATAGTCGAATCTTATTTAAAGATCGTCTCCAGCAATGTCTTAAGATGCTAATATGGCTCTGTGATTGGTTGTTGGCATCTTAAGACAATACTTAAGATAATCTTAAATATAAGATTCGACTGTGAATACCAGCCTTAAAGTCGTTTCCAGGATTTAAGTAATAAGTCAATAGAAACGCTCTGTTTAGAAATAAAATATTAATATTTTTTCAGTTTATTTTATTAAATATAACATAATGTAAAAATTAGATAAAGCAAACAAGCATCGAGAACGTAGTATACTTATATACGTAAAGATATAGACCGGTATTCACAATCGGATCTTATATTTAATTCATCTTAAGTACTGTCTTAAAATGCCATCCGTCAATCACAGAGCCGTATTAACATCTTAAGACATTGCTCGAGACGATCTTTAAATAAGATTCGACTATGAATACCATAGATCGATATTCATAGTCGAATCTTATTTAAAGATTGTCTCGAGCAATGTCTTAAGATGTTAATACGACTTGGTCGATGGCATCTTAAGGCTGTACTTAAGATGATCTTAAATATAAGAATCGACTATGAATGGGCCATAAATTTACTTATATTTTCATAAAAAAGTTAGCTTTTCAAATTAACAAGTAAGCTTTTCAATACAAGATGTTCTGTATTTCTAAAAGAAAATTAATCCACTGATTGGTGTATACTTTTTTAGGATTAACGATCACATTTTTACTTTTTCAGAAATACAGAATCGATTCCCAGACGTTAAAAACCAACCAAAAGTTTGATTATTTCAATCAGTAGCAAAATATCAGATTAAAATCAGTATAAATCAAAACATAACCATGTTTCACTTTTAATGCCCGTTTACTTTTATATTTAATTTTGGAAAATTCTGAGTCTACTTTGAAAATAATTACACATTTTCTTCTTGATACTTACTAAAATATTACCTTCAATACTTTCTTCTCGCCTTTGATTAACAATAATCAAATTAATTATATTGACAATCTGTATCAATAAAACCACAACCATAAACAAAAATGAAGACACCATTCAAACGGCCATAAAATTTCTAAAGCTGAGTTCGTAAACATCACTGCCATGTACCTGCATATGGTACGTTCGGGGAGCCGCTATTAGCGCTACCAACATCAGTCTATCTTCATTGCTCATTAAAAGCAGAACAAGAACAGACTTATGCTGATAGTAATAGCGTCTCCCCGAACGCACTCATATATTCCAGTGTGTCTCCATCCACGTCACATCGACCCATGTCGAAAATGGCGGCAAACAAGGATATTATGTAAGTATAAAAAATATAACGTATCTCGTAAAAATATTAATCATTAAATATAATAAAAATAATACGTTTAATTTCAGCAATATGGAAATCGACAGTGAAGGAGATGAATTAATAGCCAATGCAGCTTCTCAAATTGAGAAGCTGCACGTGCAACAAGTCGCACCTGCAGCTTCTCAATTTGAGGAGCTGCAAGAAAATGCGCTACCGGCGGCGATTCCATTGCCGCCGACGACAACGTCGATCCCGCCGCCGCCGACGACGTCGATCCCGCCGCCGCCGACGACGTCGATCCCGCCGCCGCCGACGACGTCGATCCCGCCGCCGCCGACGACGTCGATCCCGCCGCCGCCGACATCGATCCCGTTGCCGCCGACAACGTCAGTCCCGCCGCCGCCGACGTCGGTCCCGCCGCCGTCGACGTCGTCGATCTCATCAGTGATGTGGTGGGGGGCCACACCAACGTGGCCATACCCATGGGGAGTACCCCACGGACTATTGATGACCCCACCACCACCACCACCACCAACACAACCGCCACAGGAGCGGACAAGACGTAAGTAAAAAATACTCCAGGTTTTCTATAAAATATATTAATATCAAGGTCTGGTCTGTGATACACATCAGTTTTTTTTCGGTGCAACAATGCAGCACGGTCAGCCACAAAAAAATAGTCTGTATCACGGATCAGATATTTTTATATTTTGTTTATTATAGTTAATTTATTTTTCCTTATTACAGCTCCTCGATGGCAACGAGCAGGGCGCGGGCGAAGAAGGGGCCGCGGAGGGCAGCACATAAGAGGAAGGGGCCGCGGAGGGCAAAATATATACATAACTTATAAGTAAGAGGTAAGTAAGATAAAGAGCACAGTCGGGCTCACGCTGCGCTTTCACTTGGCACGAGCCACTACCATGTCTCTTGATAGATGTGGACTATAAAAATACTGTTATGTGACAATAGTTACAAACGATCAAGGAATTCCTTGATCCGCAGCTACTATCACATTACAGTATAATTTTAATACATGTACAAAATAACAAAATTTTTTATTATTGTTTCAGAGCAATGCCATGGATGTATATATATAAAAAATACATATAATATGTATATAAATATGTATAAATATGTAAAATACATAATAAATATTTTAAAAAAATTTATTTATTTTGTTATTTATTGAATCACACGAGAGTATATATTATACATGGAACGAAACTTCTAATATAAAAATTATGTATAACAAAGTACAACATAAACTTGTTAAAGTCATCGACGACTCTGATGGAGGTGAAAGCCTTGGAAGTTACTGCCGTTACATGTGTCTGTCTCATACGCTTATGATCTGCCGAGATGATACCGAGGAGGAAAGAGCCAAGATTAGTAAGCTTCAGGTGTACTCTGTTTAAAATGTATTCTCCGACCCACGTAAATGGGTTTCTACTGCGTCACTATTGCAGATGATCGAATCGGAATGGAATTTCATTAACTTAATAGGAAAATAATTTAACTTTAATGTTAATTTTAAATTAATATGTAAAGTTAATTTCTATTTCACTACCAGAATGCATTACGAATATCTCTCATTGTGATGACAGACATTGTGTGCTTTCCAGCAAGACAGTGTAACACAGTGTCCATTAGTGTGAGAAAGAACATGTCAGTGTGTCTCGCTCACACTAATGGACACTGTGTTACACTGTGTCTTGCTGGAAAGCACACAATGGGTGCGTTCGGGAAGAGCTATTAGCGCTACCAGCATCAGTCCATCTTCATTACTCATTAAAAGTAGAACAAGGATAAACTGATGCTGATAGCGCTAATAGCGTCTCCCGAACGCACCCAATGTCTGTCATCACAATGAGAAATATTGTAATGCATTCTGGTAGTGATTAATTTAAATTAATATGTAAAGTTAATTTCTATTCACTACCAGAATGCATTACGAATATTTCTCATTGTGATGACAGACATTGTGTGCTTTCCAGCAAGACACAGTGTAACACAGTGTCCATTAGTGTGAGCGAGACACACTGACATGTTCTTTCTCACACTAATGGACACTGTGTTACACTGTCTTGCTGGAAAGCACACAATGTCTGTCATCACAATGAGAGATATTCGTAATGCATTCTGGTAGTGAAATAGAAATTAACTTTACATATTAATTTAAAATTAACATTAAAGTTAAATTATTTTCCTATTAAGTTAATGAAATTCCATTCCGATTCGATCATCTGCAATAGTGACGCAGTAGAAACCCATTTACGTGGGTCGAAATACATTTTAAACAGAGTACACTTGAAGCTTACTAATCTTGGCTCTTTCCTCCTCGGTATCATCTCGGCAGATCATAAGCGTATGAGACAGACACATGTAACGGCAGTAACTTCCAAGGCTTTCACCTCCATCAGAGTCGTCGATGACTTTAACAAGTTTATGTTGTACTTTGTTACATAATTTTTATATTATGTTGCACACTGTCAATGAGATACGCAATGTGAGATAGTTGGAGACCAGAGAGAAACCTCTCCGAGGTTTTTCTCTATGGAGATTGATTGAGGTACTCGTGAGATCATCGATGGAAGACCTTTGAGAAAGGTAAAAAGAAGAGAAAAAAAAAGAGTGAGAGCGGTCAGTGGAAAGAATTATTTTGTGTAATTCAATTGTATTGTATACTGGTGTCAATGAAAAATAGATAAAATAAAGGGGCTATCTCATTTAAACAGATTCTACATGAAGTATATAATGCTCGTAGAACTTATACTTATGTATGCTACTATATGTCCCAAGTTGTTCAAAGAAGTCGATGGAAACAATAGTCTAATTATCAATATTAGTATTACTTGTAAAGATCATGATATATTTTAAATATATCATTCGTGATACCATTGCTATATTTTTTATTTATTACATGTAATTCTTTTATATATAAATATAATATGCTATTTTATGTTTTCAGAATAATGGATGTTAAATGTGCCACAAGATTTTATTGACAAGTATGGTTCCATGTCCAATAAGACATCGAGCTAGGCTCATCTCAGGTCGAGTATTAACTCATTTCTGCTGATATTATTTATAAAAAATCTTTGTTGCATTAATTATTTTAATGATCTTAAACTCTACCAAATATCAATTGTAATTCGGACTTCAGTTCAGCTTTGAAAAATCTTGATGGCAAATTATACCCTTTGGATAGAGAACGAAGATACAGATATTGCAAGTACTTTAGAAAAGGTTTTAACCACGTCACGAGTGGAATATATCCATAACCATATTCACTTGTCATCAATAAAATCTTGTGACACATCTAACATCCATTATTCTGAAAGCATAAAATAGCATATTATATTTACATGCAACAGGAATGATATATTTAAAATATATAAGTTTACTCACCGTGATCATGATCTTTATAAGTAATACTGATATTGACAATACATACATAAGTATGAGTTCTAATATATTTCATGTAGAATCTGATTAATTATTTTTGTCCTAGCATTCCAATATTAATTTATAGAATTTATTTGGACAGGTGATTATCTCCTTTGGAGGAAAACAGTCAATCCCACATATAATACTACGAGATAATGCCATTAATTGTATTTACAAGTTAGTTTCGTTTATAAAAAACTATTTTATAGTTTGATTTCTATGATATTTAGATGAGATAGCTCTTTAGTAAATCTACATCACATAATCTCAAATATATCTCATTAACATCAATGTACAATACGATTGATACACAAAACTTGCATACCTCGACTGCTCCGCTTTCCACTTTTGTCAGTTCCCATTCTTTCCATTGACCGCTCTCGTTTTTCTCTTTCTCTCTCTCTCTCTTCTCTCTCTCTTCTCTTCTCTCTCTCTTTCTCTGCCTCCTTCCCTCTCTCAAAGTTCTTCACTCAATGATCTCACGAGTACTTCAATCTCCACAGAGAGAAACCTCGGAAAGGTTCTCTCTGGTCTCCAACTGTCTCACGTTGCCTATATCACTTACAGGAAATACATGTAAATTACATGTGATTATTATATAGACATTACCAGTTATTAAGTGATACTATAGTCCACATACTTCGTTGTGATAGCTTTAGACAAGATTTCACGTATTTTACCTACCTAATAAATTGTAACTATTCTCTTATCTGACTAGTACACCTTCAAATAATCCTTTAGGTATAAAACACACAATAATAATTCATTGAATTTAATCAACAGCAACAGCAGCATACATGCCTCACAGTAAATCTTTGATGTCAATCAATTATAATGGCATAACATGCCTCTCGATCTCTTTCTTTCTTTTCTCATGCACTCTTTTTTCTTTTTCTATTCTTCTTCTGATTCAATGTTCTTCCTCTCTTTTTTTTTTAATATAACTGAAATAAAACATAACACAAAGTATTACTCTTATCTCAGAATACTTTATTCCATAAAGAATAAAAATGTGTAACTTATCTGATTCAAATTAGGCACAGCTGTATTTCTTTCCACCATGTAATATCCACGATGTAATATGCAAGTTATCATATCCATCGCAGATTAAAACATCACACATGAAATGACAATTGATAGCTACATTCCAGTTCCCGTTCTATCCACTGACTGCTCTCGCTGTCTCTTTTTCTCTCTCTTTCTGCCCCCTTCCTTCTCTCAAAGTTCTATATATATTCGATGATCACCAGTACCTCAAACAACAGCAAATTAGTATCATACCTCTCAAAACTTTTACCTCTTTCAAAATAGACATCAGTCACTGTTAGACATAATGGTATAAGGCCTGGTCTATAATAGCTAGAAGTAAGAAGTAAGAGTAAGAGTAAGGTAATTTCCTTCTGCGCTGTAATTGACCAAGCGTTAAGAAAAGCAGGAGTAGGAGTAAGACAAATGAAAATAATTTATTTCGCTTACGCCCTTATGCCAGCTTTCTTACGCTGGATTAATCCTTTTATGCCTAATCTTACTTCTTATTCCATGCTTATTCCAGCTATCGTAGACCAGGCCTTATACCGTTATGTCTAATAGTAACTGATGTGTCTTTTAAAAAAAACAATATATTAAGAGGTAAAAGTTTTGAGAGGAGAGACCAGGCATAACGCAAGATCTATAGTGTCAGCAGGAGTAATGAAGTGAGGATGAGGAATAAGAGTATAACAATTGATCATTTCATATTTTCTTACTTCTTATCTTACTTCCTACTCTATTACTCCTGCTGACATTACGGCTAGTATCATATCACATAGTCGAATCTTATTTAAAGATCGTCTCAAGTAATGTCTTAAGAATGATCTTAAATAAACCGACTATGAATACCGGCCGTAGATCTTGCATGCATAATACTTCACGAACTGTCATTATTAATAACAACATAACCTCACACTGCACGTCACTTCGCGCGAACTCCTGGCGACTCACATAACCCATTATTACACACGATGCAACCGTAGTAACGATGCGAATTCG
>NW_023415803.1:0-790 GCF_013373865.1 Monomorium pharaonis | reverse complement strand
GTAAAAACTTCGTAATTAACGAAATTGTATCTAAAGACAAACTTAAGACAATCAAAGCTATATCAGACTAGAGATTGAGATTGAGATTGAATTAGAATTTGACTAACTAATTGGTTATATTTCATTTCAATCTCAATATCAATCTCTAGTCTGATACGGGCTTAATAAAAAATTAAACTATAATGTCAGCCAAAGCATAATAAAGTAGATGTTCTAGCTTGTATAAACATCTACTTTATAGTTGGCGCATTTTCTATATATATCATTACTTTTGTAGAAAAAAAAAAACGTAATACTTTAATTTTATAGTGTCAAATCTAAAAAATTTTGTATTATAAAAACTGGCTAAAGAATAGTAATAATGTTTTAGTTTTTATAAAAATATTTGTTCTTATAATTGGCGCAAAATATTTAGATATCATTATTATTGTAGAGAAGTTAATTTATGTGTGAGTATAATATTTAGGTTGAACCATCCAAAAGTATATACCACTTAGGTTGAATTTGATTAAAAGTTTTAATTTGAATTTGTAATTTTTTCCTTAAAAGAAAATATCACTTAGGTTGAATTTAAATTCAGAAATTACTATTTTTGTAGAGAAGTTATTTTGTGTGTGTGTGAGTATAAACTTTAATTTCAGGAATAGGTTGAATTTGATATATATCACTTAAGTTAAATTTGACGCGCTTAGTATATATTACTTAGGTTGAATTTGACACACTTGATATATAATACTTAGGTTGAACCATCCAAAAGTATATACCACTTAGGTTGAATTTGATAAAAAAT
>NW_023415802.1:0-32050 GCF_013373865.1 Monomorium pharaonis | reverse complement strand
TTAAAATAAATATAAATTAATAATTAATAATTGATTTTGGAATTGAGATAGAAAATGGAACAAATAAAAGAATTTATAGGAAATTGTTTTAAATTATTTATTTTATTACATATAAAATAATTTTAATTAAAGAGTAATATATAGGACTTATTAATTATTATTTAATTTATTTAAAAATTAAAAAATTTATTTAATAAAATCGTAAATAACTTTAATAATTTTTATTTTGTGAACTTCAATAATTTCAATTTCTATTGAAAATTTAATTGTTTAATAATCATTTTATAATTATTAAAATATTGAATATAAAATAAATATAAACAAATAAGTATCATATATATATAAAGAAAAATAATAATAAATATACTAAGTAACATAGTTAACATAAATAATTATTAATATATATATAAACATTTTGTTAATATTGCTGGCAGTGGCTAATCAACTGCCCAACAGTGTTTGCTACGCTATAGCTGTTCACGGAACTCGCTATCACTACCGCGCTATTGGCTCCACGAACAGTTCAGATAGCGTTAGCGTTTGTAGCGTTAATAGTGTCTCCCCGAACGCACCCTTTGTGTCCCTACTGTATAGTATACTGTGACATACATAGGTTTGTTCTTAGATCTGTTTTTTATTTCTGCACTGGCTGCACTAGTTCAAAAAGTGTACACTAAAGCCTGTAACCATTGGTCTGTTCTTTCTAGCTGCACTGTTGCACTGGTGCAATAAGTTAAAGTAAGACAAATATATTTTTTCTCATTCTAACTTATTGCACCAGTGCAACAGTGCAGCTAGAAAGAACAGACCACGTCTTAACCCGCGTTCACAACTAGACGATAGAGACCTCTTGCGGCTGAACTGCAGAACCTATCGTGCGAGCCGGCCAATAGAAATCTTCGTAGGTAGGATCTCTCTCCCCGAGTCCAGGGCCCCTATTCTTGAAACTGTACGCAACTTTACGTATACGCACGTTGCGAACGGTGAAATTGCGCATACGTTTCTGACATGGTATTCTTGAATATAAAAGTGTAGTATTCGCAGAGGAAAACGTATACGCTTTCCATTGCACTGATTTACGTTTGGCAACGTCGGAAAATAGACGTACATTCCTACAAACATCGACAAAATTAATAAAGCTAAGATGCGCTTATTTAAATTAATTATAAAAAATTTTGAGTTTATTATATTTAAGTCTTGTTTGTTACATCTAACATGTTTATTACATCTTTGTAAGTAAAAAAATAAGATTGTTCATGTAATATATTGCAACAATTGTGATCTTAAACTTGTCAAGGTTTAATTGTTAGATGAAATTAATAAGACTGAGTAAGATTGAGTTAAAAAGATTTTATACGCAATATTAATATATGAAAAAGCAAGTATTATAGTTTACTACTTTAATTTTTTAATAAGACGTCTAAAATTATAAAATAAAATTTTACTAAATCGTTTCTTTTTTTAATAAATAAATACATGAGAATTTTAGTAAATTTTAAAGAAAGAGGATTATTATAAGAATTAATTTTATTTTACATTTTAATAAATGTTTAAAAGTGGGAATGTTACATGCCATGAAGAATACGTTATAATATTTAAAAGTCTTTTATATAATTCTTTTATATATTATACAGGGTGTAATGTAATCGGAAGCCATCCCGTAATGGAAAGATAGACGGGATCGAGATGAACATAAAAGTCCAATATTGTCTTGGGTTAGGTCTATCAATAATCGAGATATAAATTTTTCAAATTGTACGAATGAGAGCGCGTCGTGTGAAGAGCCGAGACGCTCGAGCTGTAGCGCGGCCCACTGTGTCGAGCATTGGCTGCCGGCGGCGGGGGAAGAAGGAGAAGCGGTGCCGCTGCCTGTGCTTCGCCGCCCTCGCGTCTCACTGCACCGCGCCAATCTCGTGGCAATGGCAGCTATGCACATTCGCGATTACTTGACAAATAGGACAGTTAGCAAAGATATGACAAATTAAAACCGTAATAAACTGCTGTGATTAAGAAAGTCGAAAGAGCGAAGCGATAGATACTTATGGAATCTACAAATAATCTAATTTCTATCGTAATTGTGAATAAGTAAATTAATAAAAGTTTTTTCGTACATTCACGAAAGATTCTTTCTTTTTCTTAAATATCTTATTTACAGTATCATACAATTCTAACTTTGTTTCTTATCGAATTGT
Source organism: Monomorium pharaonis (assembly GCF_013373865.1). Classification (NCBI taxonomy): domain Eukaryota; kingdom Metazoa; phylum Arthropoda; class Insecta; order Hymenoptera; family Formicidae; genus Monomorium; species Monomorium pharaonis. Next base: position 29,858 of record NW_023415802.1, on the reverse strand, counting down.
GTCGTACTGTTAAATCCTTGATGAAAACATTAATAAAAAATTAACATAAATTTACAATTGATTCTTAAAGTGATAATTTTCTTTTATAAGTGTATTATAATATTTGCCGCATCAAATTCTCTCATCGTTTCTTATTGTTTTTTTTCCATGGAATGTTAAATTAACAAAGGTTATCACAATTAATATCTACGATTGATTCTTCATACATTCTCATTTCGTAAATATTTAATTAGAAAATTATAAAATGCGCGATATATCCATATAATATGTTACACTCATTGTTCATAACACGATAGAAAAATATCTCTTGATGTAACGATTCACAATAGATTATGCTTTCTACGATAATTATGCTTAGAGATGTTCAATATCAAATGTTATTAATATAACGATGAGTTTTTCTTTCATAACGATAGGGAACTCGGAATTTCTTTTATCTTTAATTACATTATTAATTACGACAGATTTTTACTGATTGATTCAGAATAGATATCAAGAAAAATACAAAAATCTAATTGGTTTCTCTTCGTAATCCATTACTTGTCTGAATAAAAAAAAAAGAATTTCAAGAAGTGATATCATTGTCTATCGTTCTCTCGTTTCCTGTTAGGAAAGTATATTTTCTCGTTGGAAATATGACAAAATATCTACGGAGACATCGTGTTTAATAGTTCTGTTGGAATATTTCGTAAACTTAAGTTCTCTATTGTAATAATACGAAAGAAAACGCTTTGTTGTTAACCATACTGTGACATTAACATCTCCAAGTATAATTACGATCGTATCGTATAATTTAATCACGAAATCGTTAGATCAGGCATGATACAAGATATTTAAGGAAAAGAAAGAATCTTTCGTGAATGTACGAAAAACTTTATTAATTTACTTATTTACAATTCCGATAGACAATTAGATTATTTGTAGATTCCATAAGTATCTCTCGCTTTCGCTCTTTCGACTTTCTTAATCACAGCAGTTTATTACGGTTTTAATTTGTCATATCTTGCTAACTGTCCTAATTTGTCAAGTAATAGCGAATGTGCATAGCTGCCATTGCCACGAGTATTGGCGCGTGCAGTGAGACGCGAGGGCGGCGGAAGCACAGACAGCGGCACCGCTCTCCTTCTTCCCCCGCCGCCGGCAGCCAATGCTCGACACAGTGGGCCGCGCTACAGCTCGAGCGTCTCGGCTCTTCACACGGCGCGCTCTCATTCGTACAATTTGAAAAATTTATATCTCGATTATTGATAGACCTAACCCAAGACAATATTGGACTTTTATGTTCATCTCGATCCCGTCTATCTTTCAATTACGGGATGGCTTCCGATACATTACACCCTGTATACATGGAGAGGAATGCCAGCACTGAAGTGTGTCCAAGATCTGTGCGAGAAAGAAAGGTATATATTATGATACTTGCTCTCTCTCTGCGCATGCGTCAAACGCTATGGACGGGATTTATAGGCCGGTATTCATAGTCGGGTCTTATATTTTAAGATCATCTTAAGTACTGTCTTAAGATGCCATCAACCAATCACAGAGCCGTATTAGCATCTTAAGACATTGCTTGAGACGATCTTGAAATAAGATTTGACTATGAATACCGGCCATAGACCGATCTTAAGCTCAAGCATTGTCTTAAGTACGTCTAGCTTCGAGCCGACTTGAGACTTACTTAACCAATGAAATAACAGCATTGACGTCTCAAGATCGTGCTTGAGCTGGAACTTGAATAAGATTCGACTATGAATTCCGGCCTATATGTACAATGGCTGGCATTGTATGTTTCACACACACATACAATTCGTAATTAAGTACAAAAGTGCACAAGAAGTGTTGAAACTGCGGTGCAGATAATGATATTAACGCATGCGCAGAGAAAGCGAGTATCATGATATACCTTTCTCTCTCGCACAGATCTGGACACACTTTCGGTCTACATAAAACCATAGCAAAATCCTCCTTCATGTATATATACTCAAAGTGGGTGTTTACAATAATGGCTATCTGAGTAATTTCTCTAGGACCGAAATATATGATAAGCACAACCATCTACTATCATCATGATTCGTGACAACTCAATGCTGTCCGGTATAGCCAAATCATCACGAGCAAGTTGCGAGTTGCGAGTTCCGTGAGTTTGTAGCAGGTAACCTAAAAAGTACGACATAAATAATTTGATTATTACAATTAAAAATAATCTGTTTTTAATGTATGGTAAGATTATTAACTTCATTAAAATAGTAATTATATAACACAATCATGTATTTTTAAAGTATTGTCTAAAGTAATATTAAAGAGATTATTTTATTTACAAATATTTTATTTATTAATTTGTCTATCAAGTTTCTATTATAACGTATATCTAACGCATATCTAACGTATATCTGTTTACAGTATATCTTAATTTACTATGCACTTGTATTACAAATTAAAAAAATTTATTGTAAACATTATTATTAGTTTCACATTAGTGAAATATTCATGCATAATATTTATACATAAAGATATATGATTTTTTAAAATAATGATAAACCATGCAACTTATCATTAACAGTTGTTACAAGAAAGAAAAATATTTATACTTAAATTTTTATTTTACTTGTAATCTAAAAAATATTATTAATAATGATTTATTTAGTAATTTTACATAATTTATCTCATTTGTTTCAAAGTGTTAACACCATCCGTTTAATAAAAGATGACTTTTCTAATATATATGTTAGTTAATAATAAATAATAACATTTATTGAGAATCAATGTTTAATTAAAATATTATATTAGGTTTTGAAATAATACCGTTATGATAGAAACTTGATAGACAAAATAAATATTTGTAAATAAAATAATCTTTAATATTACTTTAGACAATACTTTAAAAATACATGATTGTGTTACATATAATTACTATTTTAAAGTTAATAATCTTATCATACATTAAAAACAGATTATTTTTAATTGTAATAATCAAATTATTTATGTCGTACTTTTAGGTTACCTGCTACAAACTCACGAAACTCGCAACTTGCTCGTGATGATTTGGCTATACCGGACAGCATTGAGTTGTCACGAATCATGATGATAGTAGATGGTTGTGCTTATCATATATTTCGGTCCTAGAGAAAATTACTCGGATACCCATTATCGTAAACACCAGTGTCACGTCATCATGCCGCACACCGCCATAATTTACTGCACTCTGATCGGTTGCTGTAATCAAGTTTACAACGTATCTTTACTCTATTGTAGATTGATCCGTTGTAAAACATTTATGACTACTACGGGTGCGTTTGGGGAGACGCTATTAGCGCTATCAGCATCAGTTTATCCTTGGGGTGTTTACGATAATGGCTATCTGAGTAATTTTCTCTAGGACCGAAATATACGATAAGCACACCATCTACTATCATCATGATTCATGACAACTCAATGCTGTCCGGTATAGCCAAATTATCACGAGCAAGTTGCGAGTTGCGGAGTTCCGTGAGTTTATAGCAGGTAACCTAAAAAGTACGACATAAATAATTTGATTATTACAATTAAAAATAATCTGTTTTTAATGTATGGTAAGATTATTAACTTCATTAAAATAGTAATTATATAACACAATCATGTATTTTTAAAGTATTGCCAAAAGTAATATTAAAGAGATTATTTTATTTACAAATATTTTATTTATTAATTTGTCTATCAAGTTTCTATTATAACGATATTATTTCAAAACCTAATATAAAATTTTAATTAGACATTGATTCTTAATAAATGTTTTATTAATGTTATAAATGTTATTTTATTTAAACGTATTTATAAACATAAGCAGTCATAAAAGAACAGATTTTGACTTGTGCTGTCCAATTTTATATCATACTTTGTTGAATTTTGTTAAATTTTTATTAGTTTAAATTGGTTAGATTTCTATTTTTGTAACTATAAAATCTACATTTTGAAAAAATCTGATTTTTACAGATCTGCTTCATTGAGAAATGGCTACAGATAAATTAAGTTCAATGAGAGAAGTGAATAATGTTGGTATGTACAGGATTATTTAATAAAGATAATTATATAAGTCGATTATTACAATTTGTTTAAATAGTAACTAATTTTTGTAATTTCAGAAAATTACAGAGTTCAGTGGACTGATAATATGGTAAAATTGCTGCTAGCAGAAATAACTGCCTATACAGAATCGTCTACTAGTCCATTAAATAAGCAAGTTTGGAAAACTATTGCTGCAGTTATTAATATTCACGGTTATAATTTGACTGCAGAAAACTATTCAATCAAATGGGACTGGTATGAAGAAAAAATATAAAACCTTAAAAGATGCAAATAATCGCACTGGCGCAGCAAAAGAAACCTGGGAATATTTTAATATTATTGATGATATATTAAGAAAAAATCCAGAAATTACACCTTTGTCCATAGCATTTAGTACACGTGGTTTTAGAGTAAATGTAAATACGTCTAAAAACATGAATTTGAGTACTGAACACGAAGAAATGAAGAAAATGAAGAAAATTTAGAAGCAACTAATATTTTAAAAAATCGACCGATAAAAAGAAGAATACCTAAAAAACCTACCTGGATTACAGAATTACTAGAACAAAAAGAGAAACATCACCGAGAAAATTATAACCAAAGAAAACGTTTTTTATCTTTACTAGAAAAGTATTTAAAGAAGTAGATAGAAATTTTAAAACACAAATTAAGTTTACTAAGCTCGTTATATTTTAAATATTAATATAAAATAATTTCTTTTTTATTACATTAAATATAATATTAAAGTGATATGTACAAGGTACAAAATGATATGTGATATCTTATTTTAATATTATGTTTATTTATTTTTTTATATGTAACCAAATGTTCCTTATTTTGTGTAATAATTATAACATAAATGTTTATGTTGTAGTAAATTAAATACGCTTAGTTATTCATTACTTAAAAGTTTTTATTCAGATGTGTGCATTATAAGATAAAGATATATGTTACAATATATAGTGTTTTTATTTTAAAGTTATATGTAATAAATTTATTAAATGTGATCGATTGTGTTTCTGATTGATATAGATATATCATCTGCCTTATTCCTTTTTTTAGTTACATAAAAAATTAGGATTTCCTAAGAAATAGATCATTATAGTATTAAAGTTTGATTTATGTAAATATTGTTTTATTATTATTTTAGTTATTTCAAACAATTAATTATAATAATTATTATATAACAAATACAAGTGTATGAGTGTGTGTATAAAAACATGAAAAAAGAGATTATACTTCCCAAAATAAAAATATACTAAAAAATTTGAGAAATCTAAGATATACATGTAATTAAAAATTATATACAATTACATATTTTATTACAAAAATTTACAATAACTGAGAAATAAAATTTCTTTTTTCTGCTCCATTTATAAATGGATTTTTGTTATTAATTTCCATTTCTATTGGATCACATTCCATAGGTTCATCTTCATTTTCTATACATATGTTATGTAAGATACAACACGCAATTATAATTAAGGGTATCATCTCCGTATTGTACATATAAACATATCGTAATTTTCTAAATCTTCCTTTTAACATTCCAAATGCACGTTCAATAACTACACGTGTTTTTGACAATTTTGTGTTAAAGTTTCTTTGTAAACGGTTTAAATGACCGTTATCTCGATAAGGAGTTAACATATATTTTGACAAAAGATATGCTGAATCAGCTAAAAGATGATATTGATTTTGAAAGTATCTATTTTCATCTTGTGTTATCAATTCCTTAATATCGCTTAAACGCCAAACTCTTGCGTCATGTACACTACCGCATATTCCCGTAAAAACATCTATAAATCTTAACTTATAATCGCAAATTCCTTGTAATACTAATGAATGGTAACCTTTGCGGTTAGAATGCACTTAGATAAGTTTTTAATTTAAAACATATTAACATATTAACATGTAAAAAACATACTAACCTGTAAACTTCTTGGTTTCCAAGGATCCATAAGGTAATAGCTATTTGTTTATCGGGAGACATTTTCTCAGCACCCCGGTCACGGCGAAGACGTCCTCCAAGACTTTGTACCAATCTTTCATATGTAGCTTTTTCTAGTCGAAAATGTGATTTGAAATCTATTTAAACAATAATGAAGTTTATTACATTTAATATAATACAAAAATACCTGTACAAAATTAAAACAATAAATTGTATTAGAACAAAGTCTTTACCTGTTAAAGAATATGCCGATACAATATTTTCAAAAAAATCTGGAACCTTGAAGTGAAATTCTCGTTGATGCGGAAAATTATCATCATCATCTGATGGGTGATCAAAAAATAAGTCCCACATTCCTTGTATATCCATGTCTTGTCTGAAAATATTTAATAATAATACAATATAAGGTATGAAAAAAATAATCCAACATTTTGTTCATAAATGTTAATAGATTTGTATATAGCGTTAAGTAAAGTGCACAAACAAAAATTTTTTATTGTGTTTATAGTATATCTTAATTTACTATGCACTTGTATTACAAATTAAAAAAATTTATTGTAAACATTATTATTAGTTTCACATTAGTAAAATATTCATGTATAATATTTATACATAAAGATATATGATTTTTTAAAATAATGATAACACCATCAACTTATCATTAACAGTTGTTACAAGAAAGAAAAATATTTATACTTAAATTTTTATTTTACTTGTAATCTAAAAAATATTATTAATAATGATTTATTTAGTAATTTTACATAATTTATCTCATTTGTTTCAAAGTGTTAACACCATCCGTTTAATAAAAGATGACTTTTCTAATATATATGTTAGTTAATAATAAATAATAACATTTATTGAGAATCAATGTTTAATTAAAATATTATATTAGGTTTTGAAATAATACCGTTATGATAGAAACTTGATAGACAAAATAAATATTTGTAAATAAAATAATCTTTAATATTACTTTAGACAATACTTTAAAAATACATGATTGTGTTACATATAATTACTATTTTAAAGTTAATAATCTTATCATACATTAAAAACAGATTATTTTTAATTGTAATAATCAAATTATTTATGTCGTACTTTTTAGGTTACCTGCTACAAACTCACGAAACTCGCAACTTGCTCGTGATGATTTGGCTATACCGGACAGCATTGAGTTGTCACGAATCATGATGATAGTAGATGGTTGTGCTTATCATATATTTCGGTCCTAGAGAAAATTACTCGGATACCCATTATCGTAAACACCCAGTGTCACGTCATCATGCCGCACACCGCCATAATTTACTGCACTCTGATCGGTTGCTGTAATCAAGTTTACAACGTATCTTTACTCTATTGTAGATTGATCCGTTGTAAAACATTTATGACTACTACGGGTGCGTTTGGGGAGACGCTATTAGCGCTATCAGCATCAGTTTATCCTTGGGGTGTTTACGATAATGGCTATCTGAGTAATTTTCTCTAGGACCGAAATATACGATAAGCACAACCATCTACTATCATCATGATTCATGACAACTCAATGCTGTCCGGTATAGCCAAATTATCACGAGCAAGTTGCGAGTTGCGAGTTCCGTGAGTTTATAGCAGGTAACCTAAAAAGTACGACATAAATAATTTGATTATTACAATTAAAAATAATCTGTTTTTAATGTATGGTAAGATTATTAACTTCATTAAAATAGTAATTATATAACACAATCATGTATTTTTAAAGTATTGCCAAAAGTAATATTAAAGAGATTATTTTATTTACAAATATTTTATTTATTAATTTGTCTATCAAGTTTCTATTATAACGATATTATTTCAAAACCTAATATAAAATTTTAATTAGACATTGATTCTTAATAAATGTTTTATTAATGTTATAAATGTTATTTTATTTAAACGTATTTATAAACATAAGCAGTCATAAAAGAACAGATTTTGACTTGTGCTGTCAATTTTATATCATACTTTGTTGAATTTTGTTAAATTTTTATTAGTTTAAATTGGTTAGATTTCTATTTTTGTAACTATAAAATCTACATTTTGAAAAATCTGATTTTTACAGATCTGCTTCATTGAGAAATGGCTACAGATAAATTAAGTTCAATGAGAGAAGTGAATAATGTTGGTATGTACAGGATTATTTAATAAAGATAATTATATAAGTCGATTATTACAATTTGTTTAAATAGTAACTAATTTTTGTAATTTCAGAAAATTACAGAGTTCAGTGGACTGATAATATGGTAAAATTGCTGCTAGCAGAAATAACTGCCTATACAGAATCGTCTACTAGTCCATTAAATAAGCAAGTTTGGAAAACTATTGCTGCAGTTATTAATATTCACGGTTATAATTTGACTGCAGAAAACTATTCAATCAAATGGACTGGTATGAAGAAAAAATATAAAACCTTAAAAGATGCAAATAATCGCACTGGCGCAGCAAAAGAAACCTGGGAATATTTTAATATTATTGATGATATATTAAGAAAAAATCCAGAAATTACACCTTTGTCCATAGCATTTAGTACACGTGGTTTTAGAGTAAATGTAAATACGTCTAAAAACATGAATTTGAGTACTGAACACGAAGAAAATGAAGAAAATGAAGAAAATTTAGAAGCAACTAATATTTTAAAAAATCGACCGATAAAAAGAAGAATACCTAAAAAACCTACCTGGATTACAGAATTACTAGAACAAAAAGAGAAACATCACCGAGAAAATTATAACCAAAGAAAACGTTTTTTATCTTTACTAGAAAAGTATTTAAAGAAGTAGATAGAAATTTTTAAAACACAAATTAAGTTTACTAAGCTCGTTATATTTTAAATATTAATATAAAATAATTTCTTTTTTATTACATTAAATATAATATTAAAGTGATATGTACAAGGTACAAAATGATATGTGATATCTTATTTTAATATTATGTTTATTTATTTTTTTATATGTAACCAAATGTTCCTTATTTTGTGTAATAATTATAACATAAATGTTTATGTTGTAGTAAATTAAATACGCTTAGTTATTCATTACTTAAAAGTTTTTATTCAGATGTGTGCATTATAAGATAAAGATATATGTTACAAATATATAGTGTTTTTATTTTAAAGTTATATGTAATAAATTTATTAAATGTGATCGATTGTGTTTCTGATTGATATAGATATATCATCTGCCTTATTCCTTTTTTTAGTTACATAAAAAATTAGGATTTCCTAAGAAATAGATCATTATAGTATTAAAGTTTGATTTATGTAAATATTGTTTTATTATTATTTTAGTTATTTCAAACAATTAATTATAATAATTATTATATAACAAATACAAGTGTATGAGTGTGTGTATAAAAACATGAAAAAAGAGATTATACTTCCCAAAAATAAAAATATACTAAAAAATTTGAGAAATCTAAGATATACATGTAATTAAAAATTATATACAATTACATATTTTATTACAAAAATTTACAATAACTGAGAAATAAAATTTCTTTTTTCTGCTCCATTTATAAATGGATTTTTGTTATTAATTTCCATTTCTATTGGATCACATTCCATAGGTTCATCTTCATTTTCTATACATATGTTATGTAAGATACAACACGCAATTATAATTAAGGGTATCATCTCCGTATTGTACATATAAACATATCGTAATTTTCTAAATCTTCCTTTTAACATTCCAAATGCACGTTCAATAACTACACGTGTTTTTGACAATTTTGTGTTAAAGTTTCTTTGTAAACGGTTTAAATGACCGTTATCTCGATAAGGAGTTAACATATATTTTGACAAAAGATATGCTGAATCAGCTAAAAGATGATATTGATTTTGAAAGTATCTATTTTCATCTTGTGTTATCAATTCCTTAATATCGCTTAAACGCCAAACTCTTGCGTCATGTACACTACCGCATATTCCCGTAAAAACATCTATAAATCTTAACTTATAATCGCAAATTCCTTGTAATACTAATGAATGGTAACCTTTGCGGTTAGAATGCACTTAGATAAGTTTTTAATTTAAAACATATTAACATATTAACATGTAAAAAACATACTAACCTGTAAACTTCTTGGTTTCCAAGGATCCATAAGGTAATAGCTATTTGTTTATCGGGAGACATTTTCTCAGCACCCCGGTCACGGCGAAGACGTCCTCCAAGACTTTGTACCAATCTTTCATATGTAGCTTTTTCTAGTCGAAAATGTGATTTGAAATCTATTTAAACAATAATGAAGTTTATTACATTTAATATAATACAAAAATACCTGTACAAAATTAAAACAATAAATTGTATTAGAACAAAGTCTTTACCTGTTAAAGAATATGCCGATACAATATTTTCAAAAAAATCTGGAACCTTGAAGTGAAATTCTCGTTGATGCGGAAAATTATCATCATCATCTGATGGGTGATCAAAAATAAGTCCCACATTCCTTGTATATCCATGTCTTGTCTGAAAATATTTAATAATAATACAATATAAGGTATGAAAAAAATAATCCAACATTTTGTTCATAAATGTTAATAGATTTGTATATAGCGTTAAGTAAAGTGCACAAACAAAAATTTTTTTATTGTGTTTATAGTATATCTTAATTTACTATGCACTTGTATTACAAATTAAAAAATTTATTGTAAACATTATTATTAGTTTCACATTAGTAAAATATTCATGTATAATATTTATACATAAAGATATATGATTTTTTAAAATAATGATAACACCATCAACTTATCATTAACAGTTGTTACAAGAAAGAAAAATATTTATACTTAAATTTTTATTTTACTTGTAATCTAAAAAATATTATTAATAATGATTTATTTAGTAATTTTACATAATTTATCTCATTTGTTTCAAAGTGTTAACACCATCCGTTTAATAAAGATGACTTTTCTAATATATATGTTAGTTAATAATAAATAATAACATTTATTGAGAATCAATGTTTAATTAAAATATTATATTAGGTTTTGAAATAATACCGTTATGATAGAAACTTGATAGACAAAATAAATATTTGTAAATAAAATAATCTTTAATATTACTTTAGACAATACTTTAAAAATACATGATTGTGTTACATATAATTACTATTTTAAAGTTAATAATCTTATCATACATTAAAAACAGATTATTTTTAATTGTAATAATCAAATTATTTATGTCGTACTTTTTAGGTTACCTGCTACAAACTCACGAAACTCGCAACTTGCTCGTGATGATTTGGCTATACCGGACAGCATTGAGTTGTCACGAATCATGATGATAGTAGATGGTTGTGCTTATCGTATATTTCGGTCCTAGAGAAAATTACTCGGATAGCCATTATCGTAAACACCCTTGTTCTACTTTTAATGAGTAATGAAGATGGACTGATGCTGTTAGCGCTAATAGCGTCTCCCCGAACGCACCCTACTACTCCTAGACTGGTATTCATAGTCGAATCTTAAATTTAAGATCATCTTAAGTACTGTCTTAAGATGCCATCAGCCAATCACAGAGCCGTATTAGCATCTTAAGACATTGCTTGAGACAATCTTTAAATAAGATTCGACTATGAATACCGGCCCTACTCCTACAACCTTACGCTTACGCAATTGTAGAATAGCCTTAATATCGGAACTAGTAGGAAGAAAAAATGTGGAGTGCACGTGGCTCTGTATGTGCCGGTGTTTTGTCATTATTATAATTCAACATCAACACCAAACAAATGTAAACATCGTTTAGTATTCTGAAAACATCAATAAGAAAATATCGATTTTGGAAATTACAATTATTATTTATTCTTATGTCTTATTACCTACCTCGTATGTAATCATCATTACATCCAACGAACGATGTGAACAAGTGATGCTCTTGCAAGAGACTTGAAATTATTTGCTGAATAATACTTTGAACAACGAATTGTATTGTGGCAGTGTTTAAAGAACATTGAATTATGTTGAACTGTGAACAAAGTTATGCACAGCTAAATTGATATAATATCGGCTTTTTTATTGACAAGTGATTTCACTGATATCAAAATTAAATAATGTTGATAAAACTCCAATTAAATAAGAAAAATGTTTTTAAAATTATTGATGCGTTCTTTGGCTGCAGAAAGACATGATAAATTCTGGATGCTTTATCGTCATTTGTATTCCACCAATAATGCTATGAATGATCTGATACCTGGGATATCATTATTTCAAATAAAACAATTTTTGAAGCAAAAGTATATTGCCACTGTCGAAGGACATACATGTATAATCATTGAGTGTCCTATATGCGATTCTGAAAAATCTATAAAGGCAAAGGTTTATATTAATAAGACAACAGGTAAAGAAAAACGAAAATGTATAACAAAATATATTAGAAACTATGCAAGTAGATAAAACAATTTTTTCTTATAAGACTTATAAAATTTGTTTATTCCAGGATACTTTATATGTGATAAGTGCAGTTCTAAGGGAGAATGGAATATATTAGAGAAATTTTTGTCATTAACAAAATCAAACAAAACAAATATGCAAGAAGAATTGGAAACTTTGAGAAAAAAAGTACAAGTTTACAAAGATTATGCTTCAAAATGGAATTATATAAAAAAATCCAATCACCAAATTGCAGATTTGTCATCAGAGTCATATGAAAGAGTTTTGAATATATTCTCCCTTCCGGTAAGATAATTAAGTTAATAGATTTTTTTGTATTTATGTATGTGTGAATATTATATATTAATGAAAATTATTACAGAGAATTTCACAAGAGGACATTTTACAATTAAATAGTGTTTATGCAGCTACACCAGAATTATTATATTTCCCATTAATTGCTTTTGGTAATGTTATGGGTTATAAAATCCTTTCTAGTAAACCAGAATTAGAACAAACTGAACCTGTTAACAATGTTGGTGGATTTATAATGTATAAACAAAAAGGTACTAGAAGCGATGGGAGTGTGGTGATTGTGCCAACAATACATGATTTACTAGCAATAGCATCTCAAAAAGCAGCAAATATGATTGTTTGCTTGCCATACAATTTACAGACTTTACCGCAGCAATTGTTGCCAAATTTCGAAAATTTTAAAAAATTAATTCTGTGGTTTGGAAATGACGAACCTAGTTGGTACACAGCCAAACAATTCGCTAAAAAATTAAATGAGAAGAGATGTTACTTTGTGAGGCCAATTGACATGCAACCTAGACCAAAAGAAGCTGCTGACAGAGGTTACAATCTGAAAAGCATTTTGATGAATGCGCAACCTATCTGGCACAAAAGTATTACTGTCTTTGACGATTTGAGGCAAGATGTATTATGCGATTTGCAAAATATGGATAGAGTTCAAGGTATAAAGTGGAAGAGATATCCTGCTTTAAATCGAATTTTAAAGGGACACAGAAGAGGAGAATTAACGATTCTAACTGGTCCAACTGGTAAGATATTAAATCAACTAACTACTGAAATATGGAGATAACTTAAATTACTTGTTCTCAGAGGATACCAATTATAAAATTATATTTTTCATGTATACCAATGGACTTTAGGCAGTGGCAAAACTACTTTTATGAGTGAGTATTCGCTAGATTTAGCAATGCAAGGTGTCAATACACTATGGGGTAGTTTTGAAATAAGAAATGCTCGGTTAGTTAGAACCATGCTGCAACAAATGGCAGAGGTGTCTTTGGAAGACAACTTGGATAAATTTAACACATATGCAGATGCTTTCAACAAGTTACCAATTTACTTTATGACTTTTCATGGTCAGCAAAACATCAAAGTTGTTATGGATGTACGATTGTGTGACATTATTTGTAAGTGCAAAATTTATTACATATTGCATATAATTCTTCACTTTTTTATTTCAGGCAGTTGAACATGCAACATATGTGCATGACATAGCTCATGTGATAATTGATAATGTGCAGTTTATGATGGGCATGTCAGAAGATGTGACCAATGATAGGTGAGACATATTGTTATCACTTTTTAAAAAATTAATCTTATTTGTATGGTATTGTATTGTAGATTTTGGAAACAGGATAAAATCATAGCAGAGTTCAGAAATTTTTCTACAAAGTATAACTGCCATGTCACTTTGGTTATACATCCGAGAAAGGAGCGAGATGAAGAATTGACAACATTGTCTATTTTTGGCAGTGCTAAGGCAAGTCAGGAAGCTGATAATGTATTAATTATACAAGATAAAAGACTTACTAGCATAAAAGGAAAAAAGTATCTACAGGTATATATTTGCGATTGTTAGAGAGTATATTTTTTAATCTTTATTGAGACAATTATTTTATCTTGTGTCATCAGGTTGCAAAAAATAGATACAGTGGAGATTTAGGTATAATGATTCTAGAATTTGATAAAACCAAACTCAGCTATGCGTATAAAAAGAAGGTAAAATCAGAAGACACAAATAAAATAAAAGAGACGAAAGAAGCTCCATTAACAAAAAAATAAAACTAGTCAAAATATGACTAAGGTAAAGTGAAGAAAATATTGATGTATATTTTAATAGTACAGATTTTGTATAAATTTCTAATATTTTTTGTATTAAAAAAAAATTCAGATAAATTTAAATAGATATATATAAAATATATATAAAAATGAATATAAAAATATGTTTAGAGTATCATTAATTTCCTACCTTACCGATCGTGCACACCCACGTACTTGTGCAAGCACAAAATAAGATGGAAAGATCATCTTGTTGGATTGTCTTTTTGCGTAATTTCTCTATCAAGATTTTCTAATAGACAACACAATAAGAAACGCGCGTGATTAGAATGTATTGATTTTACATCTGCCTCATGATGATGTCTCGAGGACATTTAATCTTTTATTCCATTGTTAGTCTTTTCGCGTGGTTCGTTACAGGTGATACTATCACGAAAGACTCGACCATACTGATTGGTATTCTGGTCAGGAATAAGGCGCATACGTTGCCGTACTTTCTGAGTTTATTGGAAAGACAAGATTATCCGAAGAAACGAATAAGTTTTTGGTGAGTAACGAGACATAACCTCATTCTTTTACTTTGGGTGCGTTCGGGAAGACGCTATTAGCGCTATCAGCATCAGTCTATCCTTGTTCTACTTTTAACGAGTAATGAAGATAGACTGATGCTGATAGCGCTAATAGCGTCTTCCCGAATGCACGCTAAATCGTAAATCTCACATGGATCGGTGTATTCATAATCAGGGGCTCGATTCTTGAATTCATTCGCAAGAAAACGTATGTGCAAATACCCGCTCTAACAGAAAAATTGCAAGTTTATTGGTTAAAAATCATACGATAACCAATAAATTTCTAACTTTTCTGTAAGAACAGAATTTGCGAATACGTTTCTCTTGCGAATAAATTCAAGAATCGAGCCCCTGGTCCTATATTTGAGATAATCTTAAGTACTTTCTTAAGATGCCATCAACCAATCACAGAGCCGTATTAGCATCTTAAGCGTTGCTTGAGACGATTTTGAAATAAGATTTGACTATGAATACCAGCCATAATCTTATCTAAATTCAATTGTGAATATTGATGTATGTACAAGTATGCAAGGTCTACAATGTCAGCAGGGGCTCGATTCTTGAATTCATTTGCAAGAGAAACGTATGCGCAAATACCCGCTCTAACAGAAAAGTTGCAATTTTATTGGTTAAAAGTCATACGATAGCCAATAAATTTCCAACTTCTCTGTAAGAACAGAATTTACGAATACGTTTCTCTTGCGAATGAATTCAAGAATCGAGCCCCAGGAGTAATGGAGTAAGAGTAACAATTGACCAATTAAAAACCGGGAGCAAACGAAATGGGCAAATCTCATTTCATATTTCTTCTTACTCTTACTCCTTACTACTGCTGACATTATAGACCTTGCATTAAAGATTCAATCAGTATGTGCCTTTCAATTTAGACGTTAGGGTGCTTTCCAGCAACATGGTGCGACACAGTATCATTCTATCTATGTTGTTTACTGGTATTGAAAGAAGATACGTGGTTTGTTCGCGTCGCCATGCCCCGACATGATCCTACTCACTCCAACGCATTCTAATAGGTTGGCGTCATCGGAATCAACGTATTGGAGTGCGTTAGGGTGAATAGGAGCATGTCGGAGCATGTGACGCGAACAGACCCAGAATGATACTCTGGGTCTGTTCGCGTCACATGCTCCAACATGCTCCTATTCACCCCAACGCATTCCAATACGTTGATTCCGATGACGCCAACCTATTAGAATGCGTTGGAGTGAATAGGAGCATGTCGGAGCATGACGACGCGAACAAACTATCTGTGTTGCACTGGGTGTTTACGATAATGGCTATCCGAGTAATTTTCTCTAGGACCGAAATATATGATAAGCACAACCATCTACTATCATCATGATTCGTGACAACTCAATGCTGTCCGGTATAGCCAAATCATCACGAGCAAGTTGCGAGTTCCGTGAGTTTGTAGCAGGTAACCTAAAAAGTACGATATAAATAATTTGATTATTACAATTAAAAATAATCTGTTTTTAATGTATGGTAAGATTATTAACTTTATTAAAATAGTAATTATATAACACAATCATGTATTTTTAAAGTATTGTCTAAAGTAATATTAAAGAGATTATTTTATTTACAAATATTTTATTTATTAATTTGTCTATCAAGTTTCTTTATTATAACGTATATCTAACGCATATCTAACGTGTATCTGTTTACAGTAATCTTAATTTACTATGCACTTGTATTACAAATTTAAAAAATTTATTGTAAACATTATTATTAGTTTCACATTAGTGAAATATTCATGCATAATATTTATATATAAAGATATATGATTTTTTAAAATAATGATAACACCATGCAACTTATCATTAACAGTTGTTACAAAAAAGAAAAATATTTATACTTAAATTTTTATTTTACTTGTAATCTAAAAAATAGTATTAATAATGATTTATTTAGTAATTTTACATAATTTATCTCATTTGTTTCAAAGTGTTAACACCATCCGTTTAATAAAAGATGACTTTTCTAATATATATGTTAGTTAATAATAAATAATAACATTTATTGAGAATCAATGTTTAATTAAAATATTATATTAGATTTTGAAATAATACCGTTATGATAGAAACTTGATAGACAAAATAAATATTTGTAAATAAAATAAACTCTGATATTACTTTAGACAATACTTTAAAAATACATGATTGTGTTACATATAATTACTATTTTAAAGTTAATAATCTTATCATACATTAAAAACAGATTATTTTTAATTGTAATAATCAAATTATTTATATCGTACTTTTTAGGTTACCTGCTACAAACTCACGGAACTCGCAACTTGCTCGTGATGATTTGGCTATACCGGACAGCATTGAGTTGTCACGAATCATGATGATAGTAGATGGTTGTGCTTATCATATATTTCGGTCCTAGAGAAAATTACTCGGATAGCCATTATCGTAAACACCCACTGTGTCGTTGCTGAAAAGCACCCAAAATAACGCAAGCAATCACGTGTCTGCCATTACTTATAGTCTATGACCTAGTTTACACCGAGCACTTGGTACGCGTATCAAATAGTAAATAACTAGTGAATGTGTTTGATCATTGGCTGATCAGCTTAAATTCACTACTTGATACGCGTACCAAGGGTGCGTTCCACTTAATGCTCGCAACGCTTGCGAGCGTTGCTTATCCTTGTTTAATATTTGATAACCAACAAGGATGAAATGATTCCACGGTCGTTGCGAGCTTTAAGTGGAACGCACCTCAAGTGCTCGGTGTAAACTAAAGCTTTGAGTATAACTCAAAGCAGAGAGGAACCTGAGAGCGGTCATCCCGTCATTTTAGGTGTTTCCGTTTATTAGCGCCTCTATGGCCGGTATTCATAGTCAAATCTTATTTCAAGATCGTCTCAAGCAATGTCTTAAGATGCTAATACGGTTCTGTGATTGGTTGATGGCATCTTAAGACAGTACTTAAGATGATCTTAAATATAAGATCCGACTATGAATACCGGCCTATGTGCACAAAACGTGCACATTGAACTATTTAGTTAATATCCACGAATCTCGTAGGTAATGTGCATGACTTTTTGAGTCTCTTTTTCGCTATGTCCACAATTTTTTGGTTGCGTGCATGTGCACAATTTTCGTGCTATGTGCACGAAGCGACAGCTATATGAGAGTGAGTGAGTAGCTAATGAGAGCGAGCGAGATGACAACAAGAGAGCCTGGAGAGCAAGCGAGACAGTAATAGGAGTGAGCGAGATGAGAATAATAATACAAAGAAGGGGAAAAAAGGCTCGAGCTGGCTCGAGCTTGGATCGCGCGAGCCCCGAGTCTTCTTTCCATGATGTTATTCTCATCTCGCTCGTTCCTATTACTGTTTCGCTCGCTCTCCTGGCTCTTGTAACCATCTCGCTCGCTCTCATTACTTTCTCGCTTGTTCTCATATAAAAATTGTCGCGTTATCATTCTTTCGCTCTTATACCTTTACGTTCGCTCATATAACTGTATTTAAAGACCGACAATTAGAAACTTATATAATTTTTAAAACTATATATTGCTCTTTATTATATATAAATTATATATTACACGCGTATAATTATATATTTATTTAATTATGTGTTAAAAAAATAACTTGTCTGAAAAGGGTCTCGCGCATAATCGCATCTTTTGATTACATTGTAATTAAAAATACAATAAATATTTATCTCCTTTCTTTAAATAAAAATAGCATTATGAATTAAAAAATTAAAAAGTGACTATTTAATAATTCTAATGTTAAGAGGATGCTAAACTGCTTATCAAACTTGATTGAGATCGATAATGCAGAGTCATTATTTATCCTTGTTCATGAAAAAATTTGCTTTAAAATACAAGTCATATAGCTTATACTTACAAATAAATGGTGTCATGCAGTTTGGAATAGAAGGAATAAGACTATATTTGTCAAATTACGATTACAAACCGTAAAAAAACATATTTATGTGATCAAAAATTTTATTAATTTAAGCGCTTTTATTATATAAATATCTTTTTTTACGGCTTGTAATCGCAATTTGACGATTATAGTCTTATTCCTCAATCTATTTCAAATCTGGGAACACCATTCATTTGTACGTATAAGCCACATAACTTGTATTTTGAAGCAAATATTTTTATAAACAAATAAACTTTAAAAAATTTTTTGCATTTTTGGTCTTTATCTAATCGTCCCTGGGCTTATTTGTGTATGTACTTTAAAAGTGTAAAAGGATTATTAATTCTGTAAATTCAATTCGAAACTAAATTGTTGAACAGAATTTCGTTAAAACAAACGGCTTTAGCATCCTTTTAAGTCGAAAAAAGTGCCGACATACCTTACTTAATATAATATTACACACGCACGCACGCACGCACGCACGCACGCACGCACGCACGCACGCACGCACGCACGCACGCACGCACGCACGCACGCACGCACGCACGCACGCACGCACGCACGCACGCACGCACGCACGCACGCACGCGCGCGCGCGCACACACACATACACACACACACACGCACGCGCGCGCGCATGTGACAACTTGTATTTGCACGAATTTTAAGGGGGGTAAGACCATCCTTAAGGCCCTAAAATGATTACCCAAGTTTGGGAATTTTTTGTGGGTAAATGAATAGCTTTATTGAAAAAACAAATATAAATCATTTTATTATACACATATTAAATTATAAAAAAAATTATTTATTTATTTATAATAGATTAAAATAACGGCATATTAACACACTTCCGCAAACGCATGTTTTCCAATTTGCGTGCAACGCTATTCTTACAATTTTTATTTGACTGATATAAAATTTTAACATGATCTTCTATTCATCACACAATAAAGTACGTAGGATTTTTGCGAAACATTAAAAACTCTATTTGCAATAACAATTTGTTTATTTAATTTTCAATTATAAAAAAATACTTTTTCTTAAAAATAACTGCCATTTTTAAAAAAATAAATATTTTTTAAAGCAACTACGTACTTTGTAACTTCAATCAATGTAGAAAATAAGAGTTTTTGATTTTTTGTCCTAAGGTAAACCATCGTAGAGAAATCTTGCATACAAAATAATATCTTCAAAAAAAGTGCGTTTACGGAAGTGTGCCAGTATGCTGCTATTTTAAACAATTCTAAATAAATAAAAATTTTTTCAAATAA
Organism: Monomorium pharaonis; assembly: GCF_013373865.1. Classification (NCBI taxonomy): domain Eukaryota; kingdom Metazoa; phylum Arthropoda; class Insecta; order Hymenoptera; family Formicidae; genus Monomorium; species Monomorium pharaonis. The sequence continues at coordinate 9,659 of NW_023415802.1, read as the reverse complement.
TTTAATATGTTCATAATAAAATGGTATATATTTGTTTTTCAAAGCTATACATTTAAAATTCCCGAATTTAAATAATTATTTAAGGTCTCAAGGGTGATATTACCCCTTAATCCAACTAAGAATAAAATATTTGTTTAACATATTCATATATGTTTACACTAGTTTCGATCCTTTCTTTTATTAGTTTCTGTGTTTTTGGTATGGCTATTATTTTTTTATATCAAATAGAAATTTTACGAAAGAAAGGAAACTGAATATATATGTATAAACATATATGGATATATTTTATATATATATTTATATATGTTTTTATATGAAACATTTTTTCCCGGTTAGCATAAATATAGTGGAGGTACATGTAGAAATTTTCACTTGGTGCTCAAAAACGGTTTGAAGGGGTGAAACCACCCTGCAAAGGTAAAGACGTTTTTATCATTTCTCGATGTAACTCGTAAACTAAATGAAAAGTAAAAAAAATGTTTTGTACAAAAGTTTACGGTATAAAGGACCCCGCACACATCTTATGGAAAAGTGTTCCCGGTCAAATTGGCTGAAAGTGAGATATAATGTACTCCATGACGCGTTGATCAAATATGTCCATAGGACCAGGGTCTGAAAATCTCTACATTTTGATATACGGAGCTTTGAATGTTGAAAATATGGCATTTTTGATTATCGTGTATCGTAGATGATTGGGTTCCTTGATGCGGTCGGCCGTACTATAGCTAACATACATGTATATACATTATATACAGTACTATACACTACATGTATATACACTGTATACACTATATACACTATATACACTATATACACTATATACATACAGGGAGTCTGGTATTTTTTTATGGGATGTTTATGAGCAGGTAGAGCGCATGAAACTGAACAGAAAAGTCCTTACCGTTTTTCCATTTTCGCAATAGTTAACAAGTTAGTGACTTGTAAAATTTTCTGTATTAGCCCGGCCTACCGGCAAATGCAAGCGTGCTGAGCGCCCGGCCGCGGCGGCCGCCCCTCCCTAGCGCTTGAACCTTGAGATTGCTAGGCGCGCGGGGGGAGTTGTTACAACAAGCGACAATGGCTACGCACAAGCGACGCGTAATGCAAAATTCTCCCTTTGAGTTATGATAGTTCCTTATGTTTTTTAATGAAAATGAAATGTTTTAACGACAAAAAGTATGTGTGGATGTGTACATACATGTGTAGAAAAAATATCAGATCTAATGCTTAAAGAAGTGATTATTAAATTTATTTTTTAATAAATAACGATTACTTTTAATAAAAAATATTTTTTTGATGATAGTCTTAAACGTTATAAACGGTCATTATAAATTTTAAAAGAAGCTGTTATCATATGCTCGAAACAAAATTTATGCTTCTTCAAAAAACATTAGAAAATTTTATCGATTAAAATGGAAATGACAACCAAATAAAATGTTTGTTTCAACTTTATATTCTTAATTAAAAATTAAATAACTAGGATATTTATATTTTTAATAAAATTAATCCTTGTACATACATACGCGAGCTAAAGAATAATCACTTTGTGACAGGAAAATGATTATGCCTTAGTTCCGCGATTTTATATCACTATTACTATTTACGCTGATTACTATACACGTACACGTAAAAAAATATGATTCTAGTTAAAAAAAAATCAATTATTCACTTTTAATTTTATTTTTTTTAATAATTATTTTATCTTTAATGACTGAAAAGAGTATTCTGTTGATAATAAACACCACACTTTACATAAAACAAATAATGTTTAACATTTTTGCGTATGTACACACACATACACATACACACACACACAAATTCCACACAATTACAAACCAATTCTTGAATTAAGAAATAATCATTTTCCTGTCACAAAGTGATTATTCTTTAGCTCGTGTATGTATGTATCCCCCCTCCACACACACACACACACACAACACACACACACACACACACACACACACACACACACACACACACACACACACACACACACACACACACACACACACATTACATACTAAAATTTTCTTAAATTAAATATTGTTTATAAGTTTTCAAACATTTAATAAATTCATATATTCGTAAATTTACATGGAGAAAATTTTATAGTAAAATTATGTATGATTTTATTATTTATGATAGTAACCACGAACTGTAAGAAGAAATTTCAGAGAATTATATCATATAAGTAGTGTAAATATTGTCGTAATTTGATGAAAAACATAATAAAAATTTTCATAATTCTTCCTTGGCCCGCGTTTACTATTTACCATAGTAATTTTTACCATAAAGTTTTTTCCGTGTATTATAAATCTATCACAAGGATTAATTTTATTAAAAATATAAATATCCAAGTTATTTAATTTTTAATTAAGAATATAAAGTTGAAACAAACATTTTATTTGCTTATCATTTCCATTTTAACCGATACAATTTTCTAATGTTTTTTGAAGAAGCATGAATTTTGTTTCGAGTATATGATAACAGCTTCTTTTAAAATTTATAATGACAGTTTACGACGTTTCAGACTATCATGAAAAAAATATTTTTTATTAAAAGTAATCGTTATTTATTAAAAAATAAATTTAGTAATCACTTCTTTAAGCATTAGATCTGATATTTTTTGTACACATGTATGTACACGTACACACATATTTTTTGTCGTTAGAAAATTTTATTTTTATTAAAAAAGGTAAGGAACTATCATAATTCAAAGGGAGAATTTAGCATTACGCATCGCTTGGGCGTAGTCATTGTTGCTTGTTGTAACGACTCCCCCCGCGCACCTAGCAATCTCAAGGTTCAAGCGCTAGGGAGGGGCGGCCGCCGCGGCCGGGTGCTCAACGCGCTTGCATTTGCCGGTAGGCCGGGCTAATACAGAAAATTTTACAAGTCACTATATAACTTGTTAACTATTGCGAAAATGGAAAAACGGTAAGGACTTTCCTGTTCAGTTTCATGCGCTCTACCTGCTCATAAAAATCCCATAAAAAAATACCAGACACCCTGTATATACATGTATATACACACTATATATAGTGTATATGTACTATACACTATATATAGTGTGTATGTACTATACATTATATATAGTGTGTATGTACTATACACTATACTACAGTACTATACACTACATGTATATACACTATATACACTATATACATATATACACACTATATATTGTGTATATACATGTATGTTAGCTATAGCACGGCCCACCGCATCAAGGAACCCAATCATCTACGAGACACGATAATCAAAAATGCCATATTTTCAACATTCAAAGCTTCGTATATCAAAATGTAGAGATTTTCAGACCCTGGTCCTATGGACATATTTGATCAGTGCGTCATGGAGTACATTATATCTCACTTTCAGCCAATTTGACCGGGAACACTTTTCCATAAAATGTGTGCGGGGTTCTTTTCTACCCAAAAAAATTTTTTGCTGATATAGACGGATTTCTTGATATCACAATCAAAATGTATCGCTAATTTTTGTATCTGCTGGAATTTTGGCTGTCACGTATAAAATTTTAAAATTATGCTTCTATTAACTAGAATAGATTGATTAGGTGCAATATATACCCAGATAGCCAAGCCTGTCGAGAGCACGAACTGAAAAATTTTGACACATATTATGTTGGCAAAAGCAAGCAATTACAGTTTGCCGTTTCAACTAACATTAACAGAAACACGACAAAAATCGAGTAGACTTTGCGTCACAATGTGCCCTCAAAAATGCAGCAAAAGTACAACAAAATTTAAAGACATTAACAAAACAAAAATCAGACATTGTGTGTTGACACAATATATCACTAAAAATTAAATAAAAAAACAGATATGTCATGATGTCACATTAAATTAATAAAATGTAGCTAGAAATTTGACATATTTGCTATCACGCTGCGATACCAGAAACTTGGCGAAAATACAGCACGATGTATCACATGAAGTACTGACAGCAAAAATGCAGCAGAAATCGAGCAGAGCCTGCCGTCATGACATGACGGCGAAAACGCGGCAGGTATAGAACGCGAGTTTGCTACATCAGATGTGTGATGACTTCTGCACACAGGACGCGGCAAAGCGGCATCGCGGTGACCAATCACCGTCTTGCTTTTCTGATAATACATATATGTATTTAATAAAAAAGCAAGACGGTGATTGGCCACCGCGATGCCGCTTTGCCGCGTCCTGTGTGCAGGAGCCATCCTCTATAAAATCCTCTATAATAGATGATTTTAGTGAGTGGGCGGTAGTAAGGTTGATCGCCCGACGTGTCTCCCGTCGAATCCCACACTTCCCGGACCTGATCCTCCCAGAAGTCTTTTCAAAGATTTCCACCTTCATATAAAAAAAAGTTCAAATTGGACGGTTCTTGCATGTGATATCATCTTGGGTTTAATTAACTCTCTGCAGTCAGTCGAAAACGCCACATTTAAATTTAAGTATATAATCATAAAATATATAATTCGTAATGTATATGTAAATTAAATATCATCAAATTTATAAAATTATATAATGTAAATTAAATGTAATAATAATATTAATAAACATATGTACATTGCATACATTAATTATTTATTTTACTAATTAAAAATTATTAATAATACGTCATATCGTGTTAAATTTTTGCTATATTTTTCCGATTACTTGTGACGACAGCTTGGTGCTCGATTTCTGCTATGTTTTTGCCGTCACAACCGATAAAGCAGATCGCGTTCTATATCTGCTGCGTTTTCGCCGGCATGTCATGACGGTAGGCTCTGCTCGATTTCTGCTGCATTTTTGCTGTCAGTACACTTACATGTGACACATCGTGCTGTATCTTCGCCGCTTTTCTGGTGTCGCAACGTGATAGCATTTCATGCTTCGTTTTTGCTGTCTTTCTGCGTTTAGAGTTTAATTTGTCAGATTGTGTTCGATATTTACTATGAATTTGCTGTCATGTTATGGTAGCAGATGTTATTCGATTTTTGCTGTATTTCTATCAATATTTTCTGTTGATAATCTATGCTGTTAGAAACTAAGCTTAATGAGGAAGCAGCAGATTGAAATCTGCTGCGATATCATGCTCGAGTTTGCTGGCATATTGCCGGCAAGCTGCTAGCTTGCTGGGTATATATATATATATATATATATATATATATATATATATATATGTATGTATATTACAGTATTTGTTAATTATTTATCAGCTAATTTTTACACATAATTTTGGTTGAAGTTGCAAGATTTTTTTTTGAGTGTAAGTTAAAGAAAACATTAACCTTTAAAGTGCCACAATTATTTTGAATGTAGAGTCAAATCTTTAAAATAAAGGAAAATATCTCATTTTTACATTCAGTCTTAAGGTGGTTTTTAAACAACAAAACATTTTGTTCTGAAATAAGCAAATAACAAATCTCAAGTAGGGATTTTTAGCTTTTCAAATTTGTTGTAATTTCTGTGCAAAAATTTTCGACTTTCAAAAAGTTGCGAGCGTTTTAATTAAAATACCATCTTTTATTGTTTATAACTCGATCAAAAATGGTCGTAAAAATTTTTTAGGCAAATTAAAAAAAATTTAATTATAAAATTTTATTAGATTAAGTTTTATAAGGTAAGATAAAATTCTTTTATTAGATTAACTAAAAAAAAAATTTATTTTAGCTCATGGATAAATTCAAATTTGCTGTAAATTAAAAAAAATTTTTCTTTTGTGCTTTATCTTAAAAAAAGTAGTCATACAAAACTTTAAATTTTTAATCAAAAGATTTAAAAAACTAGGGAGTTAAACTTTCAAATGCTTTTTGTACTTTTACGACCATTTTTCGCAAAAAAAATACAAAGATTTCAATATGATCTAAATTCTTCTCACATTTTGAGTATATCGCTTTTCTGGGGACTGAATGTATAAATAGATAATATAATACACGCATAGATTCTATCCTATGCTATCTAAAAAAAGGCATGTAAAGTCGATTTCCGCGATGCCGATGGTTCTCTCGCTGCGCTTACTTCGTGTTGCAAGAGTAGCTGTCATTGCAACTGAATTTTGACAGCTGTTAAATTTGTATAGATATTATATCTATACAATTATCGTTGTGATTTATTTTTCAAAAGTAAAAAGTAAAGTAGCGCGCGCGAAACGCGCGTCTGTGGTCTAGTAATATAAATAACATAGATATAAGATGTAAAATAAAATGTTAATTTTTCATTGTTAATGTTAGTATTATTACTTTATAAACACTAGATACATAAGAAGTCAATTTTATTAAAAAATTTTTTTTCGAAGAATGAACAACGTAGTTAAATAAACACTAAAAAAACAATCTTGCAACTTAACAAAAAGGTAATTGTCCAGTATAAGAGCGACCTCATCGATTTGGCTGTAACTTCACTATTTTGTATATTTCGGTGCGTTAGAACACGAATCTGCAAGTAAAAATTGTCGGTCTCAACTAGAAAAAAAGTTATTAAGCACTAAAGTTGACAGTTGCGTCGTTAGGATTTCTGTCATATCGACATGATGTAGACGCATCTGACTATGCGCAAGGACATAAAAGTGCATGAAATTACAGCAATGGAGAGGAGAGAGAGAGAGAGAGAGAGAGAGATTTTGATTGATTGATTGATCTTTTATTAGCTTTCTCAGCTATTTTCAATACATATATATACAATTTTATGCTACATCATTAAAAACAAACTCTTTTAGCATTTGTTTAAAACATTTCTAAACGATTACAATGTTAACTTCGGGTGGTAATGCGTTGTACATTAACCCACCCTCATAAAATAAAACTTTTTCGCGCTTCTGTTTTTCGAAATTTAATAACAATATCCCCTGTTCTGCCTAGTTCGCGTTCTCCCTCTACTATCTAAGTCTATTACTAAATTGCTCCGGCATCATATTATTTAAAATCTTAAAAATAAACATGCATATTGTAATACAGCCTTTGTCTTATGGTCATAAATTGCAACGCTTGGTGCATACATTAACTTTGGTACGTCTGTCACATTGCATTATAACTCTCATAGCTCTATTTTGCGCTATTGGAGCCTACTTAACTGTGTATTTCCCAAATCTATTAGTAGCGTCGCACAGTACTCAAAGTGAGGTGCTATAATTGTTCTTGTATATCGTACATCTAGTGTAAGCCGAGATAAAGTTCCATATTCTATTTAAAAAACTTATTTCTTTCTTCCCTATTTTCTTTAGCATGTAATCACAGTGACCGCTGAATCTAAGTCTATCATCAATAATTATGCCAAGTACTTATTATTTCTACGCGCTCATCTCATTTCCATCCAAACATCTCACAATAGTATTGCCTCTCAATTCTTTCCTTATACCTCTAACTAACATATATTTTGTTTTCCCCGCATTCATCTTCAGTTTATTAATATTCATCCATTCCTCCACTACGTTAATGCAATATTCAATTTCCTCTCTATCTCCGCACTACTCTCACCTGTTACATATATTAACGCATCGTCCGCAAACATTTTTACACACATCCGAGCAAACGTTAACAATATCATTCATATATATTATAAACAACAATGGGCCCAATACCGAACCCTGTGGCACTCCGTATTCCGTAGTCAGTATCTAGACCATCTATCATTAATTGAACCTTGTTGCATTCTATCTTTTAAGTACGACCTAAACCATTCTAGAACTGTTCCTGTAATACCATACTGGTATAATTTCTCTAATAATCTTCCTCTATCAATTGTCTCGAAAGCCCATTTAAGATCTACAAAATAACTCCTACTATTTGTCTCTCACTAATAATCAATTTTCATTCATCTATAACTGTTTGAATTGCTGTTTCACACGAATAATTTTTCCTAAAACCCGACTGATGTTCCGTTATTGATATTATTACTTTCTAGGTAGACCTCAATTTGCTTTTTAAACTATTATCACTAATACTTTTTCATATATTGGTAATATATTAATAGGCCTATAATCTTGCCCTCTAGGTTTTTCTACTTTTGGTATTGGAATTATCGTGGATGTTTTCCACTTTTTAAAAAACAACTCTCACTCAATGACTTATTTATTATATCACAATATTCCTCTTCTATGACACAAAACACCGTTTTAATATATCGCTAGTTATTCCTTCTTTCTGGAACCTTTCTTTTTGGTAATTCCCTAATGATTTTTCTTACTTGTTCTGTCGTAATTGACTCAAATTTTTCTAGCTCTCCCTTCTTTTCAATACAATAAATAGTTCTCTTATTTGTGCTCGTTGTATCATTCTTATCTATAGATTTTATTATGTCTTTAATACTTTGTATATAATATAAGTTAAATTTATCAGCTATATCCACACTCTATATTATTGTCTAATATTTCAAAATCTATTTTCTTACAAACTTTCGCGCCTATTGGTCCTCCTCTAATAATTTCTTTTAATGATTTCCACATAGTTGTGGGATTGTACTATTATGATCAATCATATTTTCATAATATTCTTTTTTCTTTATTCTAATTAAATTAAACTACTGCATTTCTTTCTATTTTAAATTGTTGCCAGTTTTGTTCCGTGCTATCGTACAGTGCTTTTCTATAAGCCTCATCTCTTCTAGTCGCTAGCTCTTCTATTTCCTTTGAATACCATTTTTTCCCTTCCGATATTTTCGGTATTCTAAAAATTTTCTTAGGTGCTAAGATGTCTAGCGCATCTACAATATTATTAATTAAATTCTTTGCCCTTACATTAATATCTAACTCATTAATATCTAAATCATATCTTTTCTAAATTACTCTCCACTAGCTTATAACTCATCCGCATTATATCTACTATAATCCCTGCACTGAATTCTTTATATTTTATTTACAGTCTTGTTCGTATTTATCACGACTTTTATCCACGCATGATCCGTTACTCTTAGGTTCGTACTTGACATTCTACATTTATATCTTTATTCGCAAAAACAGATCTATAATTGTTTTACTATTTTCGGTAACTCTCGTTGGTTTATTCACATATTGCTTCATACCTAGACTTTGCATAGTCGTTAGTAGTTTATTTGTATAATAAGAGTCTGTCATACAATCTATATTAAAGTCTTCTAATATTATACACTCTTCTTTTATCGTTAATTCTTCTACTATCCCTCTAAGAATCCTATAAACTCTCCATGTGACGCATTCGGTGAATGATATATTATCATTAACACTCCTTTAAACAATTTCTCTTTTACTTCTATTGCAACGCACCATACAATCCTTTCTAATTTTTTCAATACTACTATTTCATACTTGATATATCGTCTCTTACATACAGAGCAACCCCCCCTGTATTTCTATTTTCCGCGTCGCATCTAACCATACTGTATCCCAGTACACTTATTTCACTGTCTTCAATTTCCGTAATCATCTCGACTCCGACATTGCAATAACTGCCGGATTTAATTTCTTCATAATCTGATGCTGTATCTCGTCCTTATGTGCCATTAAACTTTGCGCGTTTGTATATATTATCTGATCCTCTTCTTTCTGTAATTGCTATTTTTTGGCTTCCATCCACCTCTCCTCTTCTCCTCTTCGATAGCCCTCTTATATGTCGGCATTCCGGATCCAGAGCATCATGATCGTCTTTTTATTTTAAATTATATGTTTTTATTTTAAACATACAATTTACACATTTGTTCTGC
>NW_023415801.1:43908-68908 GCF_013373865.1 Monomorium pharaonis | reverse complement strand
TCATCATCATCATCATCATCATCATCATCATCATCATCATCATCATCATCATCATCATCATCATCATCATCATCATCATCATCATCATCATCATCATCATCATCATCATCATACATCATCATCATCATCATCATCATCATCATCATCATCATCATCATCATCATCATCATCATCATCATCATCATCATCATCATCATCATCATCATCATCATCATCATCATCATCATCATCATCATCATCATCATCATCATCATCATCATCATCATCATCATCATCATCATCATCATCATCATCATCATCATCATCACATCATCATCATCATCATCATCATCATCATCATCATCATCATCATCATCATCATCATCATCATCATCATCATCATCATCATCATCATCATCATCATCATCATCATATCATCATCATCATCAATCATCATCATCATCATCCATCATCATCATCATCATCATCATCATCATCATCATCATCATCATCATCATCATCATCATCATCATCATCATCATCATCATCATCATCATCATCATCATCATCATCATCATCATCATCATCATCATCATCATCATCATCATCATCATATCACATCATCATCATCATCATCATCATCATCATCATCATCATCATCATCATCATCATCATCATCATCATCATCATCATCATCATCATCATCATCATCATCATCATCATCATCATCATCATCATCATCATCATCATCATCATCATCATCATCATCATCATCATCATCATCATCATCATCATCATCATCATCATCATCATCAGCATCATCATCATCAGCATCATCATCATCATCATCATCATCATCATCTCATCATCATCATCATCATCATCATCATCATCATCATCATCATCATCATCATCATCATCATCATCATCATCATCATCATCATCATCATCATCATCATCATCATCATCATCAGCATCATCATCATCATCATCATCATCATCATCATCATCATCATCATCATCATCACATCATCATCAATCATCATCATCATCATCATCATCATCATCATCATCATCATCATCATCATCATCACATCATCATCATCATCATCATCATCATCATCATCATCATCATCATCATCATCATCATCATCATCATCATCATCATCATCATCATCATCATCATCATCATCATCATCATCATCATCATCATCATCATCATCATCATCATCATCATCATCATCATCATCATCATCATCATCATCATCATCATCATCATCATCATCATCATCATCATCATCATCATCATCATCATCATCATCATCATCATCATCATCATCATCATCATCATCATCATCATCATCATCATCATCATCATCATCATCATCATCATCATCATCATCATCATCATCATCATCATCATCATCATCATCATCATCATCATCATCATCATCATCATCATCATCATCATCATCATCATCATCACATCATCATCATCATCATCATCATCATCATCATCATCATCATCATCATCATCACATCATCAGCATCATCATCATCATCATCATCATCATCATCATCATCATCATCATCATCATCATCATCATCATCATCATCATCATCATCATCATCATCATCATCATCATCATCAATCATCATCATCATCACATCATCATCATCATCATCATCATCATCATCATCATCATCATCATCATCATCATCAAATCATCATCATCATCATCATCATCATCATCATCATCATCATCATCATCATCATCATCATCATCATCATCATCATCATCATCATCATCATCATCATCATCATCATCATCATCATCATCATCATCATCATCACATCATCATCTCATCATCATCATCATCATCATCATCATCATCATCATCATCATCATCACATCATCATCATCATCATCATCATCATCATCATCATCATCATCATCATCATCATCATCATCATCATCATCACATCATCATCATCATCATCATCATCATCATCATCATCATCATCATCATCATCATCATCATCATCATCATCATCATCATCATCATCATCATCATCATCATCATCATCATCATCATCATCATCATCATCATCATCATCATCATCATCATCATATCATCATCATCATCACATCATCATCATCATCATCATCATCATCATCATCATCATCATCATCATCATCAATCATCATCATCATCATCATCATCATCATCACATCATCAGCATCATCATCATCATCATCATCATCATCATCATCATCATCATCATCATCATCATCAATCATCATCATCATCATCATCATCATCATCATCATCATCATCATCATCATCATCACATCATCATCATCATCATCATCATCATCATCATCATCATCATCATCATCATCATCTCATCATCATCATCATCATCATCATCATCATCAGCATCATCATCATCATCATCATCATCACATCATCATCATCATCATCATCATCATCATCATCATCATCATCATCATCATCATCATCATCATCATCATCATCATCATCATCATCATCATCATCATCATCATCATCATCATCATCATCATCATCATCATCATCATCATCATCATCACATCATCATCATCATCATCATCATCATCATCATCATCATCATCACTCATCACTCAATCTCATAATCATCATTATGCATACGATCCGTTCATCTATCATCAGCACCCTCGCGTAAAGCATTATGTGAACGACCGTTTTCTACATGAAGCCACCTCGCGCTCGGCACGACCGCGCTATATGTAGGTTAACTCCCTTAAAGAGAAGAAAGTTATATTTTTTCTTATTACTTAATCGTGCTGCGGGTGGTAGTCTTTATATAATTGCATTTTACTCCCGAGAGAACCGAGAGGTGAGCCGCCTGTCGGCGGCACCGCGCAGTAACTGGCGAGCAAGCGCGCGGCGACGCATATAGTATTCTCGCAAAGTCGAGAGAGCGGGTAATCTTTCTGATTGGCTGATGGTGGATCGGGGTAGCCAGCTCGGTATGGTATATAAGCGCGTCGCTTTTCACAGTCGCCACCGCTGCTACTGCATTCGTTGAAGCTGGAGCGTTTGGCTGCGTCAGAAGTCAGCAGAAGTTTTTAGTGCTGCGTTTGAGTTAGCGTTAGAGATTATATACGTTGTATATAAAGTCGTGAAGACTTAGTAGCTTTCGTTTCTCTCGTCAGAGACGCATAGCTCACGACGCGCGTGGACAAGTGACACGTGGCGAATAAGATTCAGACGCGAGCATCTTGAGATATCTTTTCCGAACTCGACGAAAAGAAGCACGAGAACAAAAATGATGCTGAGCCTACAGCGAAGAATGGTATCTCAGTGGAGAATGTTATCCACCTTGCTGTTTCTCGGATTGATTTGCAATGGCGAATTGATGCCCGTTCGTGTACCTGAAGAAACAACGACAACGTCGTCATCGACAGCCAAAAAGAATGGCATTGGCTCTCTGAATAACTACTGGCAAGCGTGGCTCCCGCTGGGCGAGCAGAACGCCTACCAACCCGATCTGAACTCCGCTACTCTTATGCGACGGACGCAAAGAGAGCCGAGTGTGTTTATCGCTCCGGAGTTAAACAACATGAACTTTATAAGTCCTAAGGCGAGCAAGAAATTTCTCCGGGATTTATTAAAAAAGAAGTTCAATAATACGCAAACCTCAGGCTTGGGTAAGTTGATATATTTTTTTAATTAATTAAGTTCAAGTTAATCAAGTTGATATTAAGTTAAATTTTTCAAAATAACTTGTCACAGTTAAAAAATTAAAATATTTAAAATTAACTATATACTATAAGTTAACAGCTATTAACTTTTTAAATTTATTGTCAATTTTTAATTTTTTTACTAGTTACTACTCGATAACCTTGGCAAACCTCGAAGAACGACCAAGTAAAGTCGACCGGTCCACTGCAGCTTAAAGTATCTATGAATTCCGAGTCCGATCGTCAGGTCGAAACCGAGATGTCCCTACTAGCAAAATACATTAACAGTATAATGACTAATACTGGCTAAATATTGGGCATCGCTACTACTACCGGAAATTTCGGGAGATATTATCTTTAACATCAGGGCTGAATAGATAGAACAGAATATAGGAAGAGGTTTTTAGTGGGTAGGCTATGGGGGCAGTATCTCCCGCGATGTGCCCCCATAGAATCCCACACTATCCGGGTGTACGGGCACCCGGATGTCTTTGGCCTCTTGGTGGTTGATAACTAAAAAGTTATCCTTCCAAGATGGTCAGGTTGAAGATTTTCCTCTTCCTCGTTAAAAAAAAAAAAAAAAAAAAAAAGAGAGAGAGAGAGAGAGAGAGAGAGAGAGAGAGAGAATAATACAGTAGATGTTTCAGTTCATATAAATATCCATTGTTATATTTGGTGCAAAATATTCTGATATCATTATTTTTGTAGAGAAGGTTAATGCGTGCGCGTGTAATTCTTCATTTAAAATAATCGTTAGTTTAATAATTAAAGTTAGATTTTGGTTGGAATAAGAAGGTCTGTGATATTACTTGGGCTAAATTAGATGAAGTTTTATCTTAGGTGTAAGATGTGTTTCTTTACAGTATACTATATATCACTTATATTATATGTATCATTTTGATTGAATTTGATGAAGAGTATTATCTTGGATTTATTTGATACATAAACAAATGTGATTTTTTCCAACCATAAAGGTATACTATATATGTCACTCAGGTGAAATTTAATCAAAAGTCCTACCTTGGATTTGCTATTTCTTTCCTTAAAGAAAAACCATACATTTGGCGCCTTTTTTTTACCTTTTTTAAAAAGGTAATTTTCTTCGGATATAACGGATATATTTTGCAGTGTTTATAGGCCACTTAAGTTGAATTTGATTAAAAGGATCATCTTGGATTGATGTAATTTTTTTCCTTAAATTTAAATTTAATCAATTATATATTGATGGTGATGATTAAATAGATAAGGTGTGACGTAGACTTGTTCATCGGTTAAATATTGATAACGTTGTAAGGATAAGAACCATCTTTTGTCACCAAGGTTTGTCACCGGAAATTATATACGTTACTAGTAAAGTAAAGAATAAAAATTAGTATTATTAAAAACATTTATTGAAAATTTTATTCGATCCACAATTCTATGTCACACAACATCTCATCTATCTCATCGACGCCAGTGTAAAATCTGAGCTCGTTACTCACTGATTAATTAATTTTTCATTGGTGTTGATGATTAAATAAATGAAGTGTGACGTAGAGTTGTGCATCGGTTAAATATTGATAACGTTGTAAGGATAAGAACCATCCTTTGTCACCAAGGTACCGGCAATTATGTACGTTACTACTAAAGTAAAGAATACAAATTAGTATTTAAAGTTTTATTCAAACTAATTAATAAGTTGTGAATATTGATTGACAATTACAGCAACATTTAACTGATCCACAATTCTATATCGCACGACATCTCGTCTATCTCATCGACACCAGTGTAAAATCTGAGTTGTGTTACCCTCTGTTTAATTAATTTTACACTGTTGATGCTGGTGGTTAAATAGATGAGGTGTGACACGTAGAGTTGTGCATTGGTTTGCAATATTGAGAACGTTGTAAGGATAAGTTCTTTTGTCACCAAGGTACCTGTAATTATACATACATTACTAATAAAGCAAAGAATAAAAATTAGTATTATAAAAAACATTTATTTACAGTTTTATTAAAGCAGATTAAAAGCTGTACATATCGATTGTAAATTACAGCAACATTTAACTGTTGCACACATCTTATCTGTCTCATCGACGCCAGTGTAAAATTGAATCAGAGAGTAACATAGCTCAGTTAAATGTTTAATATATATGTATAATAATAAAATAACAATACGAGAATATTTACCATATAAATTTCATATATTACACATATTTGCAATCGAAATTTGTATTATAACCTCATCCTGCATGTCCTGCACGTCACTTACAATTAGAACGAGTCACTGGCTAACCCACGTGACCCAATAAGAATACACGCAGGAGCACGCCGGAGAGAGAGAAGGAAATAAATCTTAAGGTCCTCACACATGAACTGACATTACCATATGAGTAAGGTTTCGATCACTCACGTACTTGATTCAGCCGGTTACGGTTACGGTCGCCCAATTCTGCAACGCGTCGAAACCTTAATGTTATGGATATGTCAATTCATGTGTGAGGGCCTTTACGTCGTCCGTCGCTTTTCAATGTCGCTTTTCTACGTCCCACAGTGGGAGAAAACGAGACGTTAGGCGACAAAAATCTGTAACTACGTCAATTTTCAATGGGAAATAATTGAAACTTGGTATCCTACAAGCTTTTTGGTCGCTAAATCTGAATCCACTGCTAAAAATTAAAAATTTGATATAGCAAATCCACTATGACCAAACAAAAGTGCTACTGAAATGATTTCGGGGTACATTATATCGATCTAAAAATCAAAAACTCACACTAGTACGACGTAGCATATGACTCTGAACAGCGTTCAGAGACACTACCGTGTCTACCGATAAACTCTAAATGTTCTTATATGTAATTCTTATTGTTGATATATTTTAAATTAGCAACATTGCCAACATTAATACTAAAAATAATAATTAGGCTCTTGTAATTCAATTAAAACAAGAAGGATAATAAGAGTCAGCACAATTAAGATATGTGTGTGCAAATTAATTTTGTTTATTGTTAAATACGTTTAAACGAATTGCAACGCGAACGCAATTTAATACATTAATTGATTAATATAATGCGCAGACGTTTCGACTGCCGATCAGTGGTGCAAGTTTTCGGCCGCCAGCATCGACGGTGGGGGCGGGCACTCGGTGTCGCGTTCGTGCCTCGAGTCTCGGGTCTCGGGCCGGCTCGGCCGCGTCCGCCGCTACTTGGCTATTAGATTGCTTTTTCTCCAAGGCTGCCATGAAGACGAGCGTTTAGCGCGTTGACGCTTGATGAGAGGCCCCGCTCATTCACCGCCCATTACGCAAAAAAAAAGGTCACGATTCACGACGTGATGATAAACGATTTCGATAAAACTTATTATGGATAGGATAGGTTATCACGTAAGGGATAATGTGAGCATGATAAGCAAGAAAATCGTAATTAAAAATTATGAGTGTCGTATCAATCTAAAGAAGAAGACGTCAATGCGCTGAACGCTCGTCTTCGTGGCAGCCTTGGAGAAAAAGGACGGATGTCTCTCTCCTTCTAATAGCCGAGTAGCGGCGGACGCGGCTAATGCTATAAGCATTCGTACACAAACTTATATTATAATACAATTACTCTCTAAATTTTTTTCGAGTGAAAATCTCACTCGAAATATAGAGTGACACGCCGAGTCACTTGAATTTGAGTTACTTCTCACTCTTATAGACTGAATTTCTTCATTCTTTATCAAGAAGTGCACATTTTCAGTTTTTATTTTGGAGAGAATGTCTTCTTGGAATGAATATCTTAATTAAAGAGTCACTTTACTGCGTCGCCGCACGCTTGCTCGCCAGTTACTGCGCGGCCGAGACCCGTTAGACGGCTTAACTCTCGGTTCTCTCGGGAGTAAAATGCAGTTACATAAATATCATAAGAAATAGTATATATTATAATATATACTACCCGCAGCACGCGCGGATTAGGTCAAGCAAAAATTAATTTCCTTCTCTATAAGAGAGTTAACCTACCTATCGGTAGTGGCGCGCATTCATTGGCAGACGAGCGCGAGGGTGCCTCATGTAGCGAAGGATCGTCACATAATGTTTTTACAGGATTAAGACGCGGCTAGGCTAGGCTAGGTTATATATGATTACGGGTTCACACTCGTTTTAATTGAGTGAGAAATTTTACCCCCAAAAGTCGAGTACGTATAGTTATATATAATTTTATATAAGTTTGAATACTGATCGTACACATAAAATTATGTATAATTATATATAGATATACGTTTATGATTTACATTATACATAAATATATATATATAAATATACATATACGGATACATACACTGAGAAAAAAATTTCTTTAAATACATTTAAGAAACTCGGTTTTCTTATTACAAAGAAATGATTTATTTCAGTTTAATAATGATACTATTGATGTCATGAAATCATTACTTAGAGGAACAAAATCAAAAATGTACGAAATGATTTACTTAAAAGAATAAAATATTTATTTGCTAGCATACATTGTTTAGTTGCTGTAAAAAAATATTTGTTTGCATCAAAGAATTCTATTTCAAGAAAATGCATTTTCTTGATTGAAAGAATTTTTTTTCTCAGTGTAGATATATATATATATATATCTCTCTTCTCTCTCTCTCTCAATTCTGTAATAGCATTATGTGACGATCCGTTTCTACATGAAGCACCCTCGCGCTCGGCACGACCGCGCTATATGTAGGTTAACTCCCTTAAAGAGAAGAAAGTTATATTTTTTCTTATTACTTAATCGTGCTGCGGGTGGTAGTCTTTATATAATTGCATTTTACTCCCGAGAGAACCGAGAGGTGAGCCGCCTGTCGGCGGCACCGCGCAGTAACTGGCGAGCAAGCGCGCGGCGACGCATATAGTATTCTCGCAAAGTCGAGAGAGCGGGTAATCTTTCTGATTGGCTGATGGTGGATCGGGGTAGCCAGCTCGGTATGGTATATAAGCGCGTCGCTTTTCACAGTCGCCACCGCTGCTACTGCATTCGTTGAAGCTGGAGCGTTTGGCTGCGTCAGAAGTCAGCAGAAGTTTTTAGTGCTGCGTTTGAGTTAGCGTTAGAGATTATATACGTTGTATATAAAGTCGTGAAGACTTAGTAGCTTTCGTTTCTCTCGTCAGAGACGCATAGCTCACGACGCGCGTGGACAAGTGACACGTGGCGAATAAGATTCAGACGCGAGCATCTTGAGATATCTTTTCCGAACTCGACGAAAAGAAGCACGAGAACAAAAATGATGCTGAGCCTACAGCGAAGAATGGTATCTCAGTGGAGAATGTTATCCACCTTGCTGTTTCTCGGATTGATTTGCAATGGCGAATTGATGCCCGTTCGTGTACCTGAAGAAACAACGACAACGTCGTCATCGACAGCCAAAAAGAATGGCATTGGCTCTCTGAATAACTACTGGCAAGCGTGGCTCCCGCTGGGCGAGCAGAACGCCTACCAACCCGATCTGAACTCCGCTACTCTTATGCGACGGACGCAAAGAGAGCCGAGTGTGTTTATCGCTCCGGAGTTAAACAACATGAACTTTATAAGTCCTAAGGCGAGCAAGAAATTTCTCCGGGATTTATTAAAAAAGAAGTTCAATAATACGCAAACCTCAGGCTTGGGTAAGTTGATATATTTTTTTAATTAATTAAGTTCAAGTTAATCAAGTTGATATTAAGTTAAATTTTTCAAAATAACTTGTCACAGTTAAAAAATTAAAATATTTAAAATTAACTATATACTATAAGTTAACAGCTATTAACTTTTTAAATTTATTGTCAATTTTTAATTTTTTTACTAGTTACTACTCGATAACCTTGGCAAACCTCGAAGAACGACCAAGTAAAGTCGACCGGTCCACTGCAGCTTAAAGTATCTATGAATTCCGAGTCCGATCGTCAGGTCGAAACCGAGATGTCCCTACTAGCAAAATACATTAACAGTATAATGACTAATACTGGCTAAATATTGGGCATCGCTACTACTACCGGAAATTTCGGGAGATATTATCTTTAACATCAGGGCTGAATAGATAGAACAGAATATAGGAAGAGGTTTTTAGTGGGTAGGCTATGGGGGCAGTATCTCCCGCGATGTGCCCCCATAGAATCCCACACTATCCGGGTGTACGGGCACCCGGATGTCTTTGGCCTCTTGGTGGTTGATAACTAAAAAGTTATCCTTCCAAGATGGTCAGGTTGAAGATTTTCCTCTTCCTCGTTAAAAAAAAAAAAAAAAAAAAAAAAGAGAGAGAGAGAGAGAGAGAGAGAGAGAGAGAGAATAATACAGTAGATGTTTCAGTTCATATAAATATCCATTGTTATATTTGGTGCAAAATATTCTGATATCATTATTTTTGTAGAGAAGGTTAATGCGTGCGCGTGTAATTCTTCATTTAAAATAATCGTTAGTTTAATAATTAAAGTTAGATTTTGGTTGGAATAAGAAGGTCTGTGATATTACTTGGGCTAAATTAGATGAAGTTTTATCTTAGGTGTAAGATGTGTTTCTTTACAGTATACTATATATCACTTATATTATATGTATCATTTTGATTGAATTTGATGAAGAGTATTATCTTGGATTTATTTGATACATAAACAAATGTGATTTTTTCCAACCATAAAGGTATACTATATATGTCACTCAGGTGAAATTTAATCAAAAGTCCTACCTTGGATTTGCTATTTCTTTCCTTAAAGAAAAACCATACATTTGGCGCCTTTTTTTTACCTTTTTTAAAAAGGTAATTTTCTTCGGATATAACGGATATATTTTGCAGTGTTTATAGGCCACTTAAGTTGAATTTGATTAAAAGGATCATCTTGGATTGATGTAATTTTTTTCCTTAAATTTAAATTTAATCAATTATATATTGATGGTGATGATTAAATAGATAAGGTGTGACGTAGACTTGTTCATCGGTTAAATATTGATAACGTTGTAAGGATAAGAACCATCTTTTGTCACCAAGGTTTGTCACCGGAAATTATATACGTTACTAGTAAAGTAAAGAATAAAAATTAGTATTATTAAAAACATTTATTGAAAATTTTATTCGATCCACAATTCTATGTCACACAACATCTCATCTATCTCATCGACGCCAGTGTAAAATCTGAGCTCGTTACTCACTGATTAATTAATTTTTCATTGGTGTTGATGATTAAATAAATGAAGTGTGACGTAGAGTTGTGCATCGGTTAAATATTGATAACGTTGTAAGGATAAGAACCATCCTTTGTCACCAAGGTACCGGCAATTATGTACGTTACTACTAAAGTAAAGAATACAAATTAGTATTTAAAGTTTTATTCAAACTAATTAATAAGTTGTGAATATTGATTGACAATTACAGCAACATTTAACTGATCCACAATTCTATATCGCACGACATCTCGTCTATCTCATCGACACCAGTGTAAAATCTGAGTTGTGTTACCCTCTGTTTAATTAATTTTACACTGTTGATGCTGGTGGTTAAATAGATGAGGTGTGACACGTAGAGTTGTGCATTGGTTTGCAATATTGAGAACGTTGTAAGGATAAGTTCTTTTGTCACCAAGGTACCTGTAATTATACATACATTACTAATAAAGCAAAGAATAAAAATTAGTATTATAAAAAACATTTATTTACAGTTTTATTAAAGCAGATTAAAAGCTGTACATATCGATTGTAAATTACAGCAACATTTAACTGTTGCACACATCTTATCTGTCTCATCGACGCCAGTGTAAAATTGAATCAGAGAGTAACATAGCTCAGTTAAATGTTTAATATATATGTATAATAATAAAATAACAATACGAGAATATTTACCATATAAATTTCATATATTACACATATTTGCAATCGAAATTTGTATTATAACCTCATCCTGCATGTCCTGCACGTCACTTACAATTAGAACGAGTCACTGGCTAACCCACGTGACCCAATAAGAATACACGCAGGAGCACGCCGGAGAGAGAGAAGGAAATAAATCTTAAGGTCCTCACACATGAACTGACATTACCATATGAGTAAGGTTTCGATCACTCACGTACTTGATTCAGCCGGTTACGGTTACGGTCGCCCAATTCTGCAACGCGTCGAAACCTTAATGTTATGGATATGTCAATTCATGTGTGAGGGCCTTTACGTCGTCCGTCGCTTTTCAATGTCGCTTTTCTACGTCCCACAGTGGGAGAAAACGAGACGTTAGGCGACAAAAATCTGTAACTACGTCAATTTTCAATGGGAAATAATTGAAACTTGGTATCCTACAAGCTTTTTGGTCGCTAAATCTGAATCCACTGCTAAAAATTAAAAATTTGATATAGCAAATCCACTATGACCAAACAAAAGTGCTACTGAAATGATTTCGGGGTACATTATATCGATCTAAAAATCAAAAACTCACACTAGTACGACGTAGCATATGACTCTGAACAGCGTTCAGAGACACTACCGTGTCTACCGATAAACTCTAAATGTTCTTATATGTAATTCTTATTGTTGATATATTTTAAATTAGCAACATTGCCAACATTAATACTAAAAATAATAATTAGGCTCTTGTAATTCAATTAAAACAAGAAGGATAATAAGAGTCAGCACAATTAAGATATGTGTGTGCAAATTAATTTTGTTTATTGTTAAATACGTTTAAACGAATTGCAACGCGAACGCAATTTAATACATTAATTGATTAATATAATGCGCAGACGTTTCGACTGCCGATCAGTGGTGCAAGTTTTCGGCCGCCAGCATCGACGGTGGGGGCGGGCACTCGGTGTCGCGTTCGTGCCTCGAGTCTCGGGTCTCGGGCCGGCTCGGCCGCGTCCGCCGCTACTTGGCTATTAGATTGCTTTTTCTCCAAGGCTGCCATGAAGACGAGCGTTTAGCGCGTTGACGCTTGATGAGAGGCCCCGCTCATTCACCGCCCATTACGCAAAAAAAAAGGTCACGATTCACGACGTGATGATAAACGATTTCGATAAAACTTATTATGGATAGGATAGGTTATCACGTAAGGGATAATGTGAGCATGATAAGCAAGAAAATCGTAATTAAAAATTATGAGTGTCGTATCAATCTAAAGAAGAAGACGTCAATGCGCTGAACGCTCGTCTTCGTGGCAGCCTTGGAGAAAAAGGACGGATGTCTCTCTCCTTCTAATAGCCGAGTAGCGGCGGACGCGGCTAATGCTATAAGCATTCGTACACAAACTTATATTATAATACAATTACTCTCTAAATTTTTTTCGAGTGAAAATCTCACTCGAAATATAGAGTGACACGCCGAGTCACTTGAATTTGAGTTACTTCTCACTCTTATAGACTGAATTTCTTCATTCTTTATCAAGAAGTGCACATTTTCAGTTTTTATTTTGGAGAGAATGTCTTCTTGGAATGAATATCTTAATTAAAGAGTCACTTTACTGCGTCGCCGCACGCTTGCTCGCCAGTTACTGCGCGGCCGAGACCCGTTAGACGGCTTAACTCTCGGTTCTCTCGGGAGTAAAATGCAGTTACATAAATATCATAAGAAATAGTATATATTATAATATATACTACCCGCAGCACGCGCGGATTAGGTCAAGCAAAAATTAATTTCCTTCTCTATAAGAGAGTTAACCTACCTATCGGTAGTGGCGCGCATTCATTGGCAGACGAGCGCGAGGGTGCCTCATGTAGCGAAGGATCGTCACATAATGTTTTTACAGGATTAAGACGCGGCTAGGCTAGGCTAGGTTATATATGATTACGGGTTCACACTCGTTTTAATTGAGTGAGAAATTTTACCCCCAAAAGTCGAGTACGTATAGTTATATATAATTTTATATAAGTTTGAATACTGATCGTACACATAAAATTATGTATAATTATATATAGATATACGTTTATGATTTACATTATACATAAATATATATATATAAATATACATATACGGATACATACACTGAGAAAAAAATTTCTTTAAATACATTTAAGAAACTCGGTTTTCTTATTACAAAGAAATGATTTATTTCAGTTTAATAATGATACTATTGATGTCATGAAATCATTACTTAGAGGAACAAAATCAAAAATGTACGAAATGATTTACTTAAAAGAATAAAATATTTATTTGCTAGCATACATTGTTTAGTTGCTGTAAAAAAATATTTGTTTGCATCAAAGAATTCTATTTCAAGAAAATGCATTTTCTTGATTGAAAGAATTTTTTTTCTCAGTGTAGATATATATATATATATATCTCTCTTCTCTCTCTCTCTCAATTCTGTAATAGCATTATGTGACGATCCGTTTCTACATGAAGCACCCTCGCGCTCGGCACGACCGCGCTATATGTAGGTTAACTCCCTTAAAGAGAAGAAAGTTATATTTTTTCTTATTACTTAATCGTGCTGCGGGTGGTAGTCTTTATATAATTGCATTTTACTCCCGAGAGAACCGAGAGGTGAGCCGCCTGTCGGCGGCACCGCGCAGTAACTGGCGAGCAAGCGCGCGGCGACGCATATAGTATTCTCGCAAAGTCGAGAGAGCGGGTAATCTTTCTGATTGGCTGATGGTGGATCGGGGTAGCCAGCTCGGTATGGTATATAAGCGCGTCGCTTTTCACAGTCGCCACCGCTGCTACTGCATTCGTTGAAGCTGGAGCGTTTGGCTGCGTCAGAAGTCAGCAGAAGTTTTTAGTGCTGCGTTTGAGTTAGCGTTAGAGATTATATACGTTGTATATAAAGTCGTGAAGACTTAGTAGCTTTCGTTTCTCTCGTCAGAGACGCATAGCTCACGACGCGCGTGGACAAGTGACACGTGGCGAATAAGATTCAGACGCGAGCATCTTGAGATATCTTTTCCGAACTCGACGAAAAGAAGCACGAGAACAAAAATGATGCTGAGCCTACAGCGAAGAATGGTATCTCAGTGGAGAATGTTATCCACCTTGCTGTTTCTCGGATTGATTTGCAATGGCGAATTGATGCCCGTTCGTGTACCTGAAGAAACAACGACAACGTCGTCATCGACAGCCAAAAAGAATGGCATTGGCTCTCTGAATAACTACTGGCAAGCGTGGCTCCCGCTGGGCGAGCAGAACGCCTACCAACCCGATCTGAACTCCGCTACTCTTATGCGACGGACGCAAAGAGAGCCGAGTGTGTTTATCGCTCCGGAGTTAAACAACATGAACTTTATAAGTCCTAAGGCGAGCAAGAAATTTCTCCGGGATTTATTAAAAAAGAAGTTCAATAATACGCAAACCTCAGGCTTGGGTAAGTTGATATATTTTTTAATTAATTAAGTTCAAGTTAATCAAGTTGATATTAAGTTAAATTTTTCAAAATAACTTGTCACAGTTAAAAAATTAAAATATTTAAAATTAACTATATACTATAAGTTAACAGCTATTAACTTTTTAAATTTATTGTCAATTTTTAATTTTTTTACTAGTTACTACTCGATAACCTTGGCAAACCTCGAAGAACGACCAAGTAAAGTCGACCGGTCCACTGCAGCTTAAAGTATCTATGAATTCCGAGTCCGATCGTCAGGTCGAAACCGAGATGTCCCTACTAGCAAAATACATTAACAGTATAATGACTAATACTGGCTAAATATTGGGCATCGCTACTACTACCGGAAATTTCGGGAGATATTATCTTTAACATCAGGGCTGAATAGATAGAACAGAATATAGGAAGAGGTTTTTAGTGGGTAGGCTATGGGGCAGTATCTCCCGCGATGTGCCCCCATAGAATCCCACACTATCCGGGTGTACGGGCACCCGGATGTCTTTGGCCTCTTGGTGGTTGATAACTAAAAAGTTATCCTTCCAAGATGGTCAGGTTGAAGATTTTCCTCTTCCTCGTTAAAAAAAAAAAAAAAAAAAAAAAAAGAGAGAGAGAGAGAGAGAGAGAGAGAGAGAGAGAGAGAATAATACAGTAGATGTTTCAGTTCATATAAATATCCATTGTTTATATTTGGTGCAAAATATTCTGATATCATTATTTTTGTAGAGAAGGTTAATGCGTGCGCGTTTAATTCTTCATTTAAAATAATCGTTAGTTTTAATAATTAAAGTTAGATGTTGGTTGGAATAAGAGGTCTGTGATATTACTTGGGCTAAATTAGATGAAGTTTTAGTCTTAGGTGTAAGATGTTTTTTCTTTACAGTATACTATATATCACTTATATTATATGTATCATTTGATTGAATTTGATGAAGAGTATTATCTTGGATTTATTTGATACATAAACAAATGTGATTTTTTCCAACCATAAGGTATACATATATGTCACTCAGTGTGAAATTTAATCAAAAGTTCCTACCTTGGATTTGCTATTTCTTCCTTAAAGAAAAAACCATACATTTGGCGCCTTTTTTTTACCTTGTTTAAAAAGGTAATTTTCTTCGGATATAACGGATATATTTTGCAGTGGTTTATAGGCACTTAAGTTGAATTTGATTAAAGGATCATCTTGGATTGATGTATTTTTTTCCTTAAATTTAAAGTTAATCAATTATATATTGATGGTGATGATTAAATAGATAAGGTGTGACGTAGACTTGTTCATCGGTTAAATATTGATAACGTTGTAAGGATAAGAACCATCTTTTGTCACCAAGGTTTGTCAACCGGAAATTATATACGTTACTAGTAAAGTAAAGAATAAAAATTAGTATTATTAAAAACATTTATTGAAAATTTTATCGATCCACATTCTATGTCACACAACATCTCATCTATCTCATCGACGCCAGTGTAAAATCTGAGGCTCGTTACTCACTGATTAATTAATTTTTCATTGGTGTTGATGATTAAATAAATGAAGTGTGACGTAGAGTTGTGCATCGGTTAAATATTGATAACGTTGTAAGGATAGAACCATCCTTTGTCACCAAGGTACCGGCAGATTATGTACGTTACTACTAAAGTAAAGAATACAAATTAGTATTTAAGTTTATTCAAACTAATTAATAAGTTTGTGAATATTGATTGACAATTACAGCAACATTTAACTGAATCCACAATTCTATATCGCACGACATCTCGTCTATCTCATCGACACCAGTGTAAATCTGAGTTGGTTACCCTCTGTTTAATTAATTTTACACTGTTGATGCTGGTGGTTAAATAGATGAGGTGTGACACGTAGAGTTGTGCATTGGTTTCCAATATTGAGAACGTTGTAAGGATAAGTTCTTTTGTCATCGATATGTTACAGCTTTTAATCTGCTTTAAAAACTGTAAATAATGTTTGTTTATAATACTAATTTTTATTCTTGTGCTTTATTAGTAAGTTATGTATAATTACAGGTTACCTTGGTGACCAAAAGACTTCCTTACACACGTTCTCAATATGCAAACCATGCACAACTTACGGTCCACCCTCATCTATTTAACCAACAGCATCAACAGTTGTTAAATTAAATTAAACAAGGGTAACACAACTCAGATTTTACACTGGTGTCGATGAGATAGACGATAGATGTCGTGCGATATAGAATTGTGGATCAGTTATGTTGCGTAGTAATGGTCAATCAATATTCAACAACTTATAATTAGTTTGGAATAAAACTTTAAAATACTAATTTGTATCTTTACTTTAGTAGTAACGTCAAATTGAGGTGCCTGGTTGACCAAAGGTTGGTTCGTAATCCTTACTACCACGTTACAATATTAACCGATGCCCTAACAAACTCTACGTCACACTTTCATGTATTTAAATCATCAACACCAATGAAAAATCATTAATCTGAGTAACGAGCTCAGATTTACAACGGGCGATGAGAGAGATGTGTAGAATTGGTCGTGGAAATGTTGCTTTGTATATCAATTTCAGAATCGAATAAAATTTTCATAATTGTTTTTAATAATACATTTATTCTTTTACTTTACTAGTACGTAATATAAGTTCCGGTGACAAACCTTGGTGACAAAAATGGTTCTTATCCTTACATAAACGGTTATATATTTAACCGATGAACAATCTACGTCCACCCTTATCTATTTAATCATCACCATCAATCTTATAATGATTACATTAAATTTAAGGAAAAAAATGACATCAATCAAGATGATCCGTTTTTAATCAAATTCAACTTAAGTGGCCTATAAACACGGTCCAAATATATCTTATATCCGAAGAAAATTACCTTTTTTAAAAAGGTAAAAAAAGGCGCCAATGTATGGTTGTTTTAAAGGAAAGAAATAGCAAATCCAGTAGACGTTTGATTAAATTTACACCTGAGTGACATATATAGTATCTGTTATGTTGGAAAAATCACATTTGTTTTAATGTACAAATAAATCCAAAGCTAATACTCTTCAATAAATTCAATCAAAATATACCATAAATAGAAGATATCAGTGATAGTATACTGTAAGAAAACACATCTTATCCCTAGATTAAAACTTCCATACATTAGCCCAGTAATATCAAGACTTCTTTCCAACCACAAATCTAACTTTAATTATTAAATAACGATTTTTAAATTGAAGAATTACACGCCACGCTCATTAACCTTCTCTACAAAATAATGACTATCAGAATACTTGTGCACCACATATAACAATGGTATTTATTGAACGGAAACTCTACTGTATTATTCTCTCTCTCTCTCGCTCTCATCGCCTCCTCCTCTCGTTTTTTTTTTTTTTTTTTTTTTTTTTTAACGAGGAGAAGAGAAAATCTCTTCAACCTGACACCCTTGGAAGATAACGTTTTAGTTTCAACCACCAAGAGCCAAAGACCTCGGGTGCCCGTACACCCGGTAGTGTGGTTTTCTATGGGGGCCATCGCGGGAGATACTGCCCCCTAGCCATACCCACTAAAAACCCTCTTTCCTATATTCTGTTCTATCTATCACCCTGATGTTAAAGATAATATCTCCCGAAATTTCCGGTAGTAGTAGCGATGCCCAATATTTGTAGCATAGTAGTCATTTATACTGTTAATGTATTTTGCTAGTGAGTACATTCGGTTTCGAACTGACGATCGACCCGGAATCATAATACTTTAAGCTCAGTGCGGACCGGTCGACTTTACTTGGTCGTTCTTCGAGTTTTTGCCAGGTTTCGATCGAGTAGTAACTAGTATAAAAAATAAAAATTGACATAAATTTAAAAGTACTATCTGTTAACTTTATATGTATATAGTTATTTTAAAATTTTAATTTTTATTACTGGTGGACAAGTCTTTTTTGAAAAATTTAAACTTAATATCAACTTGATTAACTTGACTTAATTAATTAAAAAAATAATCAACTTACCAAGCCTGGGTGTGCGTATTATTGAACTTCTTTTAATAAATCCTGCGAGAAATTCTCTTGCTCGCCTTAGGACTTATGAAAGTTCATGTTGTTTTAACTCCGAGCAGATATAACACACTCGGCTACTCTTTGCTCCGTACGCATAAGTAGCGCGAGTTTCAGATCGGGGTTGGTAGCGTTCATTGCTCGACCCAGGGGCAGCCACGCTGCCAGAGTAGTTGTAGTTCTCAGAGAGCCAATGCCATTCTTTTGCTGTCGATGAGACGTTGTCCGTTGTTTTCTTCTTCGGTACACGGAACGGGCATCATTCGCCATTGCAAATCAATCCGAGAAACAGCAAGTGGGTAACATTCTCCATGAAGATACCCATTCTTCGCTGTAGGCTCAGCATCATTTTGCTCGTGCTTCTTTTCGCGTCGAGTTTCGGAAAGATATCTCAAGATGCTCGCTCGAAATCTATATTCGCCACTTGTACACTGTTCCAGCGCGCGGTCCCCCCCCCCCCGTGAGCTATGCGTCTCTACGAGAGAAACGAAAGCTACTAGTCTTCATGCACTTTATATACAACGTATTAATCTTAACGCTACTCAACGCCGCAACTAAAAACGTACTGCTGACTTCTGAACGCAGCCAAACGCTCAGCATTTCAACGAATGCAGTAGCAGCGGTGGCGACTGTGAAAAGCGACGCGCATTATTACCATAAACCGAGCTTGGTACCCCGATCACCCATCAGACAATCAGAAAGATACCCGCCTTCCTCTCGACTTGCAGATACTACTATATGCGTCCCGCGCGCTTGCTCGCCAGTTAATGCGCGGATGTGCCGCCGACAGCGGCTCACCTCTCGGTTCTCTCGGAGTAAAATGCAATTAGTATATAAGACACCACCCGCAGCACGATTAATAATAAGAAAAAATTAACTTTCTTCCTTTAAGGGATGTTTAACTACATATGCGCGGTCGGCCGAGCGCGCAGGGTGATTCTGTAGAAACGGATCGTCCACATAATGCATTACAGAATTGAGTGCTGATGATGATGATGATGATGATGGAGGATGATATGATGATGATTTGATGATGATGTGATGATGATGATGATAGATGAGATGATTGATGATGATGATGATGATGATGATGATGATGATTACCCGCCCCATGATGATAGCCAAGACTGATGATGATGATGATGATTGATGATGATGATGATGATGATGATGATGATGATGATGATGATGATGATGTGATGATGATGAGATGTGATGATGATGAGATGATGATGATGCTGATGATGATGATGATGAGATGATGATGATGATGATTGATTGATGAGGATGATGATGATGATGATGATGATGATGATGATGATGATGATGATGATGATGATGATGGATGATGATGATGAATCATGATGATGATGATGATGATGATGATGAGATGATGATGATGATGATGATGATGATGATGATGAGATGATGATGATGATGATGATGATGATGATGATGTGATGTGAGATGATGATGAGATGATGATGATGATGATTGATGATGATGATGATGATGATTGATGATGATGATGCTGATGATGATGATGATGATTGATGATGATGATGATGATGGATTGATGATGTGATGATGATGATGATGGATTGATGTTGATGATGATGCTGCTGATGATGATGATGATGATGATGATGATGATGATGTGATGATGGATGATGATGATGAGATGATGATGATGATGAGATGATGATGATGATGGATGATGCATGATGATGATGATGATGATGAGGATGATGATGATGATGATGATGATGAATGATGATGATGATGTGATGATGATGATTGATGATGATATGATGCTGATGATGATGATGATTGATGTTTGATGATGATGATGATGATGATGATGATGATGATTGATGATGATGAGATGATGATGCTGATGATGCTGATGTGATGATGATGATGATGATGATGATGATGGATGATGTGATGATGATGATGATGATGATGATGATGATGTGATGATAGGATGAGAGATGATGTGCTGATGATGATATGATGATGAGGATGATGATGATGATGATGATGAGATGATGATATGATGATGTGATGTGATGATGATTGATGCTGATGATGATGATGATGATGATGTGATGATGATGATGATGATGAGATGATGATTGATGATGATGATGATGATGATGTGATGATGATGATGCTGATGAGATGATAGGATGATGATGATGATGATGATCGATGATGATGATTGATGATTGATGATGATGATGATGATGAGGATGATTGATGATGATGATGAGATGATGATGATGATGATTGATGATGATGATGATGATGATGATGATGATGATGATGATGTGATGAATGATGATGATGATTGATATGATGATTGAATGATGATGATGATGATGATGATGATGAGAGATGATGATGATGCTGATGATGATGATGATGATTGATGAGATGATGATTGATGATGATGATGATGATGATGATGATGATTGAGATTGATGATGATGATGAGATGATGATGATGATGATGATGATGATGATGATTGAGATGATGATGATGATGATGATTGAGAGATTTGATGCTGATGATGTGATGATGATGATGATGATGAGATGATGATGAGATGATTGTTTGATGATGATGATGATGATGAGAGGATGATGATATGTGTGATGATGATGATGATGATGATATGATGTGATGATGATGATATGAGAGATGATGATTGAGATGATGCTGATGATGATGATTGATGATGATGATGATTGATATGTGATGATTGATGATGATGATGATGCTGTGATGATGTGATGTGCTTGAGATGATTGATGAATGTTGATGATGAGTGATGATGATGATGATGATGATGATGATGTGATATGATGATGATGATGATGATGATGATGATGATGATGAATATGATGATGAGGATGATGATGATGATTGATGATGATGATGATGATGCTGATGATGATGATGATGATGATGATGATGATTATGATGATGATGATGATGATGATGATGATGATGATGATGATGTGATGATGATGATGATGATGATGATGATGCTGATGCTGATGAGATGATGATGATGATGATGATGATGATTGATGCTGATTGATGATGATGATGATGATGAGGATGAGCTGATGATGATGATGATGATGATGATGATGATGTGGATTGATGATGTGATGATGATGATGATGATGATTGATGATGATGATGATGATGATGATGATAGAGATGATGATGATGATGATGATGATGATGAGATGGATGAGATGATTGATGATGATGATGATGATGATGAGATTTGATGATGATGAGATGATTGATGATGATGATGATGATGTGATGATGATGATGATGATGATGATTGATGATGATGATGAGGGATTGATGATGATGCTGATGATGATGATGATGATGATGATGATGCTGATGATGATGATTGATGATGATGATGATGATGTGAGATGATGATTGATGTGATGATGATGGATGATGTGATTTGATGATGATGAGTTGCTGATGATGATGATGATATGATGATGATGATGATATGAGGATTGATGATGATGATGATGATTGTGATGATGATGATTGATGATTGCTGATGAGTGATGATGATGATGATGATGATGATGATGAGATGTGATGATGATGATGATGATGATGATGATGATGATTGATGTGATGATGATGATGATGATGATGATGATGATGATGATGATGAGGAGATATGATATGATGCTTGATGATGATGATGATGTGATTGATGATGATGATGATGATGATGATGATGATGATGATGATGGATGTGATGATGATGATATGATGGATGATGATGATGATGATGATGATGAGGATGATGATTGATGATGATGATGTGATGATGATTGATGATTGATGATGATGATGATGATGGATGATGATGATGATGATGCTGATGATGATGATGATGATGATGATGATGATAGATGTGATGATGTATGATGATGATGATGCTGCTGAGATGATGATGGATGATGATGATGATGAGATGATGATGATGATGCTGATGATGATGATGATGAGATGATGATGATGATGATGCTGATGATGGTGATGATGATGTGTGATTGATGGATGATGAGGATGATTGATGATGATTGATGATGATGATGATTGATTGAGTTGATGATGAGCTGATGATGATGTGATGCTGATTGTGATGATGATGATGATGATTGATGATGCTGAGATGATGATGATGGATGATGATGATGCTGCTGATGATGATGATGATGATATGATGATGATGAGATGATGAGATGATGATTATGATGAATGATGAGGATGATGATGATGATGATGATGATGTGATGATGAGATGATGATGATGATTGATTGATGATGATGATGATGATGATTGATATGATGATGATGATGATTGTGATGATGATGAGATGATGATGATGATTGATGAGATGATGATGTGATGATGATGAGATGATGATGATTGATGATGATGATGATGATGATGATGATGGATGATGATGATGATGATGTTGTGAGATGATGGAGAGAGAGAGAGGAGAGAGAGAGAGATGAGCGGGAATAATATTTTGTCATTATGTCTGTAGTATGTATGTATGTACGACATATTACAAAATACAATTCCCTTCTTTCTATCTTCTTTTCTCTCTCCAGTTCTATTTTCCCCTCTCTTCTTAATTTGACAATAACCTCTTTCTAGTCTGCGTACATCAGTAATTATTTATATTTAATACATGGGTAAACTTGAATCTTACTTTATTTTACTCTCTTTTATTCTTACTCTCCTTCTATTTTTTCTTAAATTTCTAATATCTTCCTCTGGTTTAATTTTAATAAAGTTTTTTTTTCTTTAAACTAAACAATAATTTAAATATGACACAAAATATTAAACTTACCTCAAAAAGTAAACCTACGGAAGTGTCACTCGATTTTTCTGAAATGGGATATGTTATAAACATGAAAAATTAAGGGACACGATTTTTTTAGCGGCGGAAAATATATTAGGGGGTTAAAACGATCCCTCAAAAATGCAGGCAGATAAAATGAAAAAATGTGATAATTAGAGATTAGTGAGCGATTTAATGATTTTGTTATGAAAGTATTATTTTGGTAAAAGACCGAAATCGGCCTAGGTAGATTGGAGGTGGAGTGAAAATTGGGGGCCAAAACTACCCCTAAAGTGACCTATTTTTTGCTTGCAAAAAAGTGTTTTGATGTATCGAAGTAGGAGAATCTATTTAAAAACTTTCAAAAGGCAAGTAATTAAGGAACACGTATTGTTGGTTTTTTAGATATATATAGATATATAGAGAGATATATATATGTTTGAGGGGGGGGTGAGGGGTGTAAAAAACCCTTATATTGCCGACGCTCGTTGATATTGGCGCATTGAAAACCTTGTGGAACTATATTTTTATACTGTTTTGAATCTTGTAAACATTGGTTATTTAAAGTCGCTGAATCTGAATCTGACTCAGACTTTCAAAATTTAAAGGGCGGATCAATATAGCGGATTTGAAAAACTCGAAATTGAGTCGTGAATAGGACAGTAATTTACATGCGATTTTCAAAAGACTATAAAATCAACTTTTGACCATTTAGTGTAGTTATGTGAAGTGAATTAAACCGTTAATAAATATTTATTGTTTTATAACCGCCGTTGGATTATATAGTATTTTGTCATTAACAGTACATTCCTAAATGCCCAAATTCGGTACAGCCCCCACGTTATTCCCTTCACGATATACGTACAAAGCAGAAATACAAAAATTGCTATTACTCTCGCCGCGTCAGTAACCATGAACTGTCACATTCCGCCGTGTGAACTCGCCGCGGATTTAATGTGTTACTAGAAAGCGGACGCGATCGCCAATAAGACAAATAATTTCTAGTTTCTGTTCTTCCGCGGACACGAACATGCACCTTTTCGTCAATTCTCGTGCTCCGTCA
>NW_023415801.1:0-43883 GCF_013373865.1 Monomorium pharaonis | reverse complement strand
TTGTAAATTACAGCAAACATTTAACTGTTGCACACATATTATCTGTTACGACGCCAGGGTAAAATTGCATCAGAGGAGTAAAACATAGCTCAGTTAAATGTTTAAATATATGTATAATAATAAAATAACAATACGAGAATATTTACCATATAAATTTCATATATAACATTTTGCAACGAAATTTTGTATTATAACCTCCATCCTGCATGTCCTGCACGTCACTTACAATTAGAACGAGGCACTGGCTAACCCACGTGACCCAATAAGAATACACGCAGGAGCACGCCGGAGAGAGAGAAGGAAATAATCTTAAGGTCCTCACCATGAACTGACATACCATATGAGTAGGTTTCGATCACTCACGTACTTGATTCAGCCGGTTACGGTTACGGTCGCCCAATTCTGCAACGCGTCGAAACCTTAATGTTATGGATATGTCATTCATGTGTGAGGGCCTTTACGTCGTCCGTCGCTTTTCAATGTCGCTTTTCTACGTCCCACAGTGGGAGAAAACGAGACGTTAGGCGACAAAAATCTGTAACTGCTACGGTCACTTTTCAATCGGGAAATAAGTGAAAACTTTGGTATGCCATACAAGCTTGTTGGTCGCTAATCTTCTGAATCCACTGCTAAAATTTAAAAATTTGATACTAGCAAATCCACTCTGAACCCAAACAAAAGTGCTACTGAACTGATTTCGGGGTACATCTTATACGTCGGATCTAAAAAATCAAAACTCACACTAGTAAGACTTAGCATATGCCTCTGAACAGCGTTCCAGAGACACTACCGTGTCTACCGATAAACTCTAAATGTTCTTATATGTAATTCTTATTGTTGATATATTTTAAATTAGCAACATTGCCAACATTAATACTAAAAATAATAATTAGGCTCTTGTAATTCAATTAAAACAAGAAGGATAATAAGAGTCAGCACAATTAAGATATGTGTGTGCAAATTAATTTTGTTTATTGTTAAATACGTTTAAACGAATTGCAACGCGAACGCAATTTAATACATTAATTGATTAATATAATGCGCAGACGTTTCGACTGCCGATCAGTGGTGCAAGTTTTCGGCCGCCAGCATCGACGGTGGGGGCGGGCACTCGGTGTCGCGTTCGTGCCTCGAGTCTCGGGTCTCGGGCCGGCTCGGCCGCGTCCGCCGCTACTTGGCTATTAGATTGCTTTTTCTCCAAGGCTGCCATGAAGACGAGCGTTTAGCGCGTTGACGCTTGATGAGAGGCCCCGCTCATTCACCGCCCATTACGCAAAAAAAAAGGTCACGATTCACGACGTGATGATAAACGATTTCGATAAAACTTATTATGGATAGGATAGGTTATCACGTAAGGGATAATGTGAGCATGATAAGCAAGAAAATCGTAATTAAAAATTATGAGTGTCGTATCAATCTAAAGAAGAAGACGTCAATGCGCTGAACGCTCGTCTTCGTGGCAGCCTTGGAGAAAAAGGACGGATGTCTCTCTCCTTCTAATAGCCGAGTAGCGGCGGACGCGGCTAATGCTATAAGCATTCGTACACAAACTTATATTATAATACAATTACTCTCTAAATTTTTTTCGAGTGAAAATCTCACTCGAAATATAGAGTGACACGCCGAGTCACTTGAATTTGAGTTACTTCTCACTCTTATAGACTGAATTTCTTCATTCTTTATCAAGAAGTGCACATTTTCAGTTTTTATTTTGGAGAGAATGTCTTCTTGGAATGAATATCTTAATTAAAGAGTCACTTTACTGCGTCGCCGCACGCTTGCTCGCCAGTTACTGCGCGGCCGAGACCCGTTAGACGGCTTAACTCTCGGTTCTCTCGGGAGTAAAATGCAGTTACATAAATATCATAAGAAATAGTATATATTATAATATATACTACCCGCAGCACGCGCGGATTAGGTCAAGCAAAAATTAATTTCCTTCTCTATAAGAGAGTTAACCTACCTATCGGTAGTGGCGCGCATTCATTGGCAGACGAGCGCGAGGGTGCCTCATGTAGCGAAGGATCGTCACATAATGTTTTTACAGGATTAAGACGCGGCTAGGCTAGGCTAGGTTATATATGATTACGGGTTCACACTCGTTTTAATTGAGTGAGAAATTTTACCCCCAAAAGTCGAGTACGTATAGTTATATATAATTTTATATAAGTTTGAATACTGATCGTACACATAAAATTATGTATAATTATATATAGATATACGTTTATGATTTACATTATACATAAATATATATATATAAATATACATATACGGATACATACACTGAGAAAAAAATTTCTTTAAATACATTTAAGAAACTCGGTTTTCTTATTACAAAGAAATGATTTATTTCAGTTTAATAATGATACTATTGATGTCATGAAATCATTACTTAGAGGAACAAAATCAAAAATGTACGAAATGATTTACTTAAAAGAATAAAATATTTATTTGCTAGCATACATTGTTTAGTTGCTGTAAAAAAATATTTGTTTGCATCAAAGAATTCTATTTCAAGAAAATGCATTTTCTTGATTGAAAGAATTTTTTTTCTCAGTGTAGATATATATATATATATATCTCTCTTCTCTCTCTCTCTCAATTCTGTAATAGCATTATGTGACGATCCGTTTCTACATGAAGCACCCTCGCGCTCGGCACGACCGCGCTATATGTAGGTTAACTCCCTTAAAGAGAAGAAAGTTATATTTTTTCTTATTACTTAATCGTGCTGCGGGTGGTAGTCTTTATATAATTGCATTTTACTCCCGAGAGAACCGAGAGGTGAGCCGCCTGTCGGCGGCACCGCGCAGTAACTGGCGAGCAAGCGCGCGGCGACGCATATAGTATTCTCGCAAAGTCGAGAGAGCGGGTAATCTTTCTGATTGGCTGATGGTGGATCGGGGTAGCCAGCTCGGTATGGTATATAAGCGCGTCGCTTTTCACAGTCGCCACCGCTGCTACTGCATTCGTTGAAGCTGGAGCGTTTGGCTGCGTCAGAAGTCAGCAGAAGTTTTTAGTGCTGCGTTTGAGTTAGCGTTAGAGATTATATACGTTGTATATAAAGTCGTGAAGACTTAGTAGCTTTCGTTTCTCTCGTCAGAGACGCATAGCTCACGACGCGCGTGGACAAGTGACACGTGGCGAATAAGATTCAGACGCGAGCATCTTGAGATATCTTTTCCGAACTCGACGAAAAGAAGCACGAGAACAAAAATGATGCTGAGCCTACAGCGAAGAATGGTATCTCAGTGGAGAATGTTATCCACCTTGCTGTTTCTCGGATTGATTTGCAATGGCGAATTGATGCCCGTTCGTGTACCTGAAGAAACAACGACAACGTCGTCATCGACAGCCAAAAAGAATGGCATTGGCTCTCTGAATAACTACTGGCAAGCGTGGCTCCCGCTGGGCGAGCAGAACGCCTACCAACCCGATCTGAACTCCGCTACTCTTATGCGACGGACGCAAAGAGAGCCGAGTGTGTTTATCGCTCCGGAGTTAAACAACATGAACTTTATAAGTCCTAAGGCGAGCAAGAAATTTCTCCGGGATTTATTAAAAAAGAAGTTCAATAATACGCAAACCTCAGGCTTGGGTAAGTTGATATATTTTTTTAATTAATTAAGTTCAAGTTAATCAAGTTGATATTAAGTTAAATTTTTCAAAATAACTTGTCACAGTTAAAAAATTAAAATATTTAAAATTAACTATATACTATAAGTTAACAGCTATTAACTTTTTAAATTTATTGTCAATTTTTAATTTTTTTACTAGTTACTACTCGATAACCTTGGCAAACCTCGAAGAACGACCAAGTAAAGTCGACCGGTCCACTGCAGCTTAAAGTATCTATGAATTCCGAGTCCGATCGTCAGGTCGAAACCGAGATGTCCCTACTAGCAAAATACATTAACAGTATAATGACTAATACTGGCTAAATATTGGGCATCGCTACTACTACCGGAAATTTCGGGAGATATTATCTTTAACATCAGGGCTGAATAGATAGAACAGAATATAGGAAGAGGTTTTTAGTGGGTAGGCTATGGGGGCAGTATCTCCCGCGATGTGCCCCCATAGAATCCCACACTATCCGGGTGTACGGGCACCCGGATGTCTTTGGCCTCTTGGTGGTTGATAACTAAAAAGTTATCCTTCCAAGATGGTCAGGTTGAAGATTTTCCTCTTCCTCGTTAAAAAAAAAAAAAAAAAAAAAAAAAGAGAGAGAGAGAGAGAGAGAGAGAGAGAGAGAGAATAATACAGTAGATGTTTCAGTTCATATAAATATCCATTGTTATATTTGGTGCAAAATATTCTGATATCATTATTTTTGTAGAGAAGGTTAATGCGTGCGCGTGTAATTCTTCATTTAAAATAATCGTTAGTTTAATAATTAAAGTTAGATTTTGGTTGGAATAAGAAGGTCTGTGATATTACTTGGGCTAAATTAGATGAAGTTTTATCTTAGGTGTAAGATGTGTTTCTTTACAGTATACTATATATCACTTATATTATATGTATCATTTTGATTGAATTTGATGAAGAGTATTATCTTGGATTTATTTGATACATAAACAAATGTGATTTTTTCCAACCATAAAGGTATACTATATATGTCACTCAGGTGAAATTTAATCAAAAGTCCTACCTTGGATTTGCTATTTCTTTCCTTAAAGAAAAACCATACATTTGGCGCCTTTTTTTTACCTTTTTTAAAAAGGTAATTTTCTTCGGATATAACGGATATATTTTGCAGTGTTTATAGGCCACTTAAGTTGAATTTGATTAAAAGGATCATCTTGGATTGATGTAATTTTTTTCCTTAAATTTAAATTTAATCAATTATATATTGATGGTGATGATTAAATAGATAAGGTGTGACGTAGACTTGTTCATCGGTTAAATATTGATAACGTTGTAAGGATAAGAACCATCTTTTGTCACCAAGGTTTGTCACCGGAAATTATATACGTTACTAGTAAAGTAAAGAATAAAAATTAGTATTATTAAAAACATTTATTGAAAATTTTATTCGATCCACAATTCTATGTCACACAACATCTCATCTATCTCATCGACGCCAGTGTAAAATCTGAGCTCGTTACTCACTGATTAATTAATTTTTCATTGGTGTTGATGATTAAATAAATGAAGTGTGACGTAGAGTTGTGCATCGGTTAAATATTGATAACGTTGTAAGGATAAGAACCATCCTTTGTCACCAAGGTACCGGCAATTATGTACGTTACTACTAAAGTAAAGAATACAAATTAGTATTTAAAGTTTTATTCAAACTAATTAATAAGTTGTGAATATTGATTGACAATTACAGCAACATTTAACTGATCCACAATTCTATATCGCACGACATCTCGTCTATCTCATCGACACCAGTGTAAAATCTGAGTTGTGTTACCCTCTGTTTAATTAATTTTACACTGTTGATGCTGGTGGTTAAATAGATGAGGTGTGACACGTAGAGTTGTGCATTGGTTTGCAATATTGAGAACGTTGTAAGGATAAGTTCTTTTGTCACCAAGGTACCTGTAATTATACATACATTACTAATAAAGCAAAGAATAAAAATTAGTATTATAAAAAACATTTATTTACAGTTTTATTAAAGCAGATTAAAAGCTGTACATATCGATTGTAAATTACAGCAACATTTAACTGTTGCACACATCTTATCTGTCTCATCGACGCCAGTGTAAAATTGAATCAGAGAGTAACATAGCTCAGTTAAATGTTTAATATATATGTATAATAATAAAATAACAATACGAGAATATTTACCATATAAATTTCATATATTACACATATTTGCAATCGAAATTTGTATTATAACCTCATCCTGCATGTCCTGCACGTCACTTACAATTAGAACGAGTCACTGGCTAACCCACGTGACCCAATAAGAATACACGCAGGAGCACGCCGGAGAGAGAGAAGGAAATAAATCTTAAGGTCCTCACACATGAACTGACATTACCATATGAGTAAGGTTTCGATCACTCACGTACTTGATTCAGCCGGTTACGGTTACGGTCGCCCAATTCTGCAACGCGTCGAAACCTTAATGTTATGGATATGTCAATTCATGTGTGAGGGCCTTTACGTCGTCCGTCGCTTTTCAATGTCGCTTTTCTACGTCCCACAGTGGGAGAAAACGAGACGTTAGGCGACAAAAATCTGTAACTACGTCAATTTTCAATGGGAAATAATTGAAACTTGGTATCCTACAAGCTTTTTGGTCGCTAAATCTGAATCCACTGCTAAAAATTAAAAATTTGATATAGCAAATCCACTATGACCAAACAAAAGTGCTACTGAAATGATTTCGGGGTACATTATATCGATCTAAAAATCAAAAACTCACACTAGTACGACGTAGCATATGACTCTGAACAGCGTTCAGAGACACTACCGTGTCTACCGATAAACTCTAAATGTTCTTATATGTAATTCTTATTGTTGATATATTTTAAATTAGCAACATTGCCAACATTAATACTAAAAATAATAATTAGGCTCTTGTAATTCAATTAAAACAAGAAGGATAATAAGAGTCAGCACAATTAAGATATGTGTGTGCAAATTAATTTTGTTTATTGTTAAATACGTTTAAACGAATTGCAACGCGAACGCAATTTAATACATTAATTGATTAATATAATGCGCAGACGTTTCGACTGCCGATCAGTGGTGCAAGTTTTCGGCCGCCAGCATCGACGGTGGGGGCGGGCACTCGGTGTCGCGTTCGTGCCTCGAGTCTCGGGTCTCGGGCCGGCTCGGCCGCGTCCGCCGCTACTTGGCTATTAGATTGCTTTTTCTCCAAGGCTGCCATGAAGACGAGCGTTTAGCGCGTTGACGCTTGATGAGAGGCCCCGCTCATTCACCGCCCATTACGCAAAAAAAAAGGTCACGATTCACGACGTGATGATAAACGATTTCGATAAAACTTATTATGGATAGGATAGGTTATCACGTAAGGGATAATGTGAGCATGATAAGCAAGAAAATCGTAATTAAAAATTATGAGTGTCGTATCAATCTAAAGAAGAAGACGTCAATGCGCTGAACGCTCGTCTTCGTGGCAGCCTTGGAGAAAAAGGACGGATGTCTCTCTCCTTCTAATAGCCGAGTAGCGGCGGACGCGGCTAATGCTATAAGCATTCGTACACAAACTTATATTATAATACAATTACTCTCTAAATTTTTTTCGAGTGAAAATCTCACTCGAAATATAGAGTGACACGCCGAGTCACTTGAATTTGAGTTACTTCTCACTCTTATAGACTGAATTTCTTCATTCTTTATCAAGAAGTGCACATTTTCAGTTTTTATTTTGGAGAGAATGTCTTCTTGGAATGAATATCTTAATTAAAGAGTCACTTTACTGCGTCGCCGCACGCTTGCTCGCCAGTTACTGCGCGGCCGAGACCCGTTAGACGGCTTAACTCTCGGTTCTCTCGGGAGTAAAATGCAGTTACATAAATATCATAAGAAATAGTATATATTATAATATATACTACCCGCAGCACGCGCGGATTAGGTCAAGCAAAAATTAATTTCCTTCTCTATAAGAGAGTTAACCTACCTATCGGTAGTGGCGCGCATTCATTGGCAGACGAGCGCGAGGGTGCCTCATGTAGCGAAGGATCGTCACATAATGTTTTTACAGGATTAAGACGCGGCTAGGCTAGGCTAGGTTATATATGATTACGGGTTCACACTCGTTTTAATTGAGTGAGAAATTTTACCCCCAAAAGTCGAGTACGTATAGTTATATATAATTTTATATAAGTTTGAATACTGATCGTACACATAAAATTATGTATAATTATATATAGATATACGTTTATGATTTACATTATACATAAATATATATATATAAATATACATATACGGATACATACACTGAGAAAAAAATTTCTTTAAATACATTTAAGAAACTCGGTTTTCTTATTACAAAGAAATGATTTATTTCAGTTTAATAATGATACTATTGATGTCATGAAATCATTACTTAGAGGAACAAAATCAAAAATGTACGAAATGATTTACTTAAAAGAATAAAATATTTATTTGCTAGCATACATTGTTTAGTTGCTGTAAAAAAATATTTGTTTGCATCAAAGAATTCTATTTCAAGAAAATGCATTTTCTTGATTGAAAGAATTTTTTTTCTCAGTGTAGATATATATATATATATATCTCTCTTCTCTCTCTCTCTCAATTCTGTAATAGCATTATGTGACGATCCGTTTCTACATGAAGCACCCTCGCGCTCGGCACGACCGCGCTATATGTAGGTTAACTCCCTTAAAGAGAAGAAAGTTATATTTTTTCTTATTACTTAATCGTGCTGCGGGTGGTAGTCTTTATATAATTGCATTTTACTCCCGAGAGAACCGAGAGGTGAGCCGCCTGTCGGCGGCACCGCGCAGTAACTGGCGAGCAAGCGCGCGGCGACGCATATAGTATTCTCGCAAAGTCGAGAGAGCGGGTAATCTTTCTGATTGGCTGATGGTGGATCGGGGTAGCCAGCTCGGTATGGTATATAAGCGCGTCGCTTTTCACAGTCGCCACCGCTGCTACTGCATTCGTTGAAGCTGGAGCGTTTGGCTGCGTCAGAAGTCAGCAGAAGTTTTTAGTGCTGCGTTTGAGTTAGCGTTAGAGATTATATACGTTGTATATAAAGTCGTGAAGACTTAGTAGCTTTCGTTTCTCTCGTCAGAGACGCATAGCTCACGACGCGCGTGGACAAGTGACACGTGGCGAATAAGATTCAGACGCGAGCATCTTGAGATATCTTTTCCGAACTCGACGAAAAGAAGCACGAGAACAAAAATGATGCTGAGCCTACAGCGAAGAATGGTATCTCAGTGGAGAATGTTATCCACCTTGCTGTTTCTCGGATTGATTTGCAATGGCGAATTGATGCCCGTTCGTGTACCTGAAGAAACAACGACAACGTCGTCATCGAC
The DNA here is from genome assembly GCF_013373865.1 of Monomorium pharaonis. Lineage (NCBI taxonomy): Eukaryota > Metazoa > Arthropoda > Insecta > Hymenoptera > Formicidae > Monomorium > Monomorium pharaonis. The sequence continues at coordinate 34,890 of NW_023415801.1, read as the reverse complement.
AGCCAAAAAGAATGGCATTGGCTCTCTGAATAACTACTGGCAAGCGTGGCTCCCGCTGGGCGAGCAGAACGCCTACCAACCCGATCTGAACTCCGCTACTCTTATGCGACGGACGCAAAGAGAGCCGAGTGTGTTTATCGCTCCGGAGTTAAACAACATGAACTTTATAAGTCCTAAGGCGAGCAAGAAATTTCTCCGGGATTTATTAAAAAAGAAGTTCAATAATACGCAAACCTCAGGCTTGGGTAAGTTGATATATTTTTTTAATTAATTAAGTTCAAGTTAATCAAGTTGATATTAAGTTAAATTTTTCAAAATAACTTGTCACAGTTAAAAAATTAAAATATTTAAAATTAACTATATACTATAAGTTAACAGCTATTAACTTTTTAAATTTATTGTCAATTTTTAATTTTTTTACTAGTTACTACTCGATAACCTTGGCAAACCTCGAAGAACGACCAAGTAAAGTCGACCGGTCCACTGCAGCTTAAAGTATCTATGAATTCCGAGTCCGATCGTCAGGTCGAAACCGAGATGTCCCTACTAGCAAAATACATTAACAGTATAATGACTAATACTGGCTAAATATTGGGCATCGCTACTACTACCGGAAATTTCGGGAGATATTATCTTTAACATCAGGGCTGAATAGATAGAACAGAATATAGGAAGAGGTTTTTAGTGGGTAGGCTATGGGGGCAGTATCTCCCGCGATGTGCCCCCATAGAATCCCACACTATCCGGGTGTACGGGCACCCGGATGTCTTTGGCCTCTTGGTGGTTGATAACTAAAAAGTTATCCTTCCAAGATGGTCAGGTTGAAGATTTTCCTCTTCCTCGTTAAAAAAAAAAAAAAAAAAAAAAAGAGAGAGAGAGAGAGAGAGAGAGAGAGAGAGAATAATACAGTAGATGTTTCAGTTCATATAAATATCCATTGTTATATTTGGTGCAAAATATTCTGATATCATTATTTTTGTAGAGAAGGTTAATGCGTGCGCGTGTAATTCTTCATTTAAAATAATCGTTAGTTTAATAATTAAAGTTAGATTTTGGTTGGAATAAGAAGGTCTGTGATATTACTTGGGCTAAATTAGATGAAGTTTTATCTTAGGTGTAAGATGTGTTTCTTTACAGTATACTATATATCACTTATATTATATGTATCATTTTGATTGAATTTGATGAAGAGTATTATCTTGGATTTATTTGATACATAAACAAATGTGATTTTTTCCAACCATAAAGGTATACTATATATGTCACTCAGGTGAAATTTAATCAAAAGTCCTACCTTGGATTTGCTATTTCTTTCCTTAAAGAAAAACCATACATTTGGCGCCTTTTTTTTACCTTTTTTAAAAAGGTAATTTTCTTCGGATATAACGGATATATTTTGCAGTGTTTATAGGCCACTTAAGTTGAATTTGATTAAAAGGATCATCTTGGATTGATGTAATTTTTTTCCTTAAATTTAAATTTAATCAATTATATATTGATGGTGATGATTAAATAGATAAGGTGTGACGTAGACTTGTTCATCGGTTAAATATTGATAACGTTGTAAGGATAAGAACCATCTTTTGTCACCAAGGTTTGTCACCGGAAATTATATACGTTACTAGTAAAGTAAAGAATAAAAATTAGTATTATTAAAAACATTATTGAAAATTTTATTCGAGCTAATTAACAGTTGTGAATATTGATTGACAATTACAGCAACATTCACTGATCCACAATTCTATGTCACACAACATCTCATCTATCTCATCGACGCCAGTGTAAAATCTGAGCTCGTTACTCACTGATTAATTAATTTTTCATTGGTGTTGATGATTAAATAAATGAAGTGTGACGTAGAGTTGTGCATCGGTTAAATATTGATAACGTTGTAAGGATAAGAACCATCCTTTGTCACCAAGGTACCGGCAATTATGTACGTTACTACTAAAGTAAAGAATACAAATTAGTATTTAAAGTTTTATTCAAACTAATTAATAAGTTGTGAATATTGATTGACAATTACAGCAACATTTAACTGATCCACAATTCTATATCGCACGACATCTCGTCTATCTCATCGACACCAGTGTAAAATCTGAGTTGTGTTACCCTCTGTTTAATTAATTTTACACTGTTGATGCTGGTGGTTAAATAGATGAGGTGTGACACGTAGAGTTGTGCATTGGTTTGCAATATTGAGAACGTTGTAAGGATAAGTTCTTTTGTCACCAAGGTACCTGTAATTATACATACATTACTAATAAAGCAAAGAATAAAAATTAGTATTATAAAAAACATTTATTTACAGTTTTATTAAAGCAGATTAAAAGCTGTACATATCGATTGTAAATTACAGCAACATTTAACTGTTGCACACATCTTATCTGTCTCATCGACGCCAGTGTAAAATTGAATCAGAGAGTAACATAGCTCAGTTAAATGTTTAATATATATGTATAATAATAAAATAACAATACGAGAATATTTACCATATAAATTTCATATATTACACATATTTGCAATCGAAATTTGTATTATAACCTCATCCTGCATGTCCTGCACGTCACTTACAATTAGAACGAGTCACTGGCTAACCCACGTGACCCAATAAGAATACACGCAGGAGCACGCCGGAGAGAGAGAAGGAAATAAATCTTAAGGTCCTCACACATGAACTGACATTACCATATGAGTAAGGTTTCGATCACTCACGTACTTGATTCAGCCGGTTACGGTTACGGTCGCCCAATTCTGCAACGCGTCGAAACCTTAATGTTATGGATATGTCAATTCATGTGTGAGGGCCTTTACGTCGTCCGTCGCTTTTCAATGTCGCTTTTCTACGTCCCACAGTGGGAGAAAACGAGACGTTAGGCGACAAAAATCTGTAACTACGTCAATTTTCAATGGGAAATAATTGAAACTTGGTATCCTACAAGCTTTTTGGTCGCTAAATCTGAATCCACTGCTAAAAATTAAAAATTTGATATAGCAAATCCACTATGACCAAACAAAAGTGCTACTGAAATGATTTCGGGGTACATTATATCGATCTAAAAATCAAAAACTCACACTAGTACGACGTAGCATATGACTCTGAACAGCGTTCAGAGACACTACCGTGTCTACCGATAAACTCTAAATGTTCTTATATGTAATTCTTATTGTTGATATATTTTAAATTAGCAACATTGCCAACATTAATACTAAAAATAATAATTAGGCTCTTGTAATTCAATTAAAACAAGAAGGATAATAAGAGTCAGCACAATTAAGATATGTGTGTGCAAATTAATTTTGTTTATTGTTAAATACGTTTAAACGAATTGCAACGCGAACGCAATTTAATACATTAATTGATTAATATAATGCGCAGACGTTTCGACTGCCGATCAGTGGTGCAAGTTTTCGGCCGCCAGCATCGACGGTGGGGGCGGGCACTCGGTGTCGCGTTCGTGCCTCGAGTCTCGGGTCTCGGGCCGGCTCGGCCGCGTCCGCCGCTACTTGGCTATTAGATTGCTTTTTCTCCAAGGCTGCCATGAAGACGAGCGTTTAGCGCGTTGACGCTTGATGAGAGGCCCCGCTCATTCACCGCCCATTACGCAAAAAAAAAGGTCACGATTCACGACGTGATGATAAACGATTTCGATAAAACTTATTATGGATAGGATAGGTTATCACGTAAGGGATAATGTGAGCATGATAAGCAAGAAAATCGTAATTAAAAATTATGAGTGTCGTATCAATCTAAAGAAGAAGACGTCAATGCGCTGAACGCTCGTCTTCGTGGCAGCCTTGGAGAAAAAGGACGGATGTCTCTCTCCTTCTAATAGCCGAGTAGCGGCGGACGCGGCTAATGCTATAAGCATTCGTACACAAACTTATATTATAATACAATTACTCTCTAAATTTTTTTCGAGTGAAAATCTCACTCGAAATATAGAGTGACACGCCGAGTCACTTGAATTTGAGTTACTTCTCACTCTTATAGACTGAATTTCTTCATTCTTTATCAAGAAGTGCACATTTTCAGTTTTTATTTTGGAGAGAATGTCTTCTTGGAATGAATATCTTAATTAAAGAGTCACTTTACTGCGTCGCCGCACGCTTGCTCGCCAGTTACTGCGCGGCCGAGACCCGTTAGACGGCTTAACTCTCGGTTCTCTCGGGAGTAAAATGCAGTTACATAAATATCATAAGAAATAGTATATATTATAATATATACTACCCGCAGCACGCGCGGATTAGGTCAAGCAAAAATTAATTTCCTTCTCTATAAGAGAGTTAACCTACCTATCGGTAGTGGCGCGCATTCATTGGCAGACGAGCGCGAGGGTGCCTCATGTAGCGAAGGATCGTCACATAATGTTTTTACAGGATTAAGACGCGGCTAGGCTAGGCTAGGTTATATATGATTACGGGTTCACACTCGTTTTAATTGAGTGAGAAATTTTACCCCCAAAAGTCGAGTACGTATAGTTATATATAATTTTATATAAGTTTGAATACTGATCGTACACATAAAATTATGTATAATTATATATAGATATACGTTTATGATTTACATTATACATAAATATATATATATAAATATACATATACGGATACATACACTGAGAAAAAAATTTCTTTAAATACATTTAAGAAACTCGGTTTTCTTATTACAAAGAAATGATTTATTTCAGTTTAATAATGATACTATTGATGTCATGAAATCATTACTTAGAGGAACAAAATCAAAAATGTACGAAATGATTTACTTAAAAGAATAAAATATTTATTTGCTAGCATACATTGTTTAGTTGCTGTAAAAAAATATTTGTTTGCATCAAAGAATTCTATTTCAAGAAAATGCATTTTCTTGATTGAAAGAATTTTTTTTCTCAGTGTAGATATATATATATATATATCTCTCTTCTCTCTCTCTCTCAATTCTGTAATAGCATTATGTGACGATCCGTTTCTACATGAAGCACCCTCGCGCTCGGCACGACCGCGCTATATGTAGGTTAACTCCCTTAAAGAGAAGAAAGTTATATTTTTTCTTATTACTTAATCGTGCTGCGGGTGGTAGTCTTTATATAATTGCATTTTACTCCCGAGAGAACCGAGAGGTGAGCCGCCTGTCGGCGGCACCGCGCAGTAACTGGCGAGCAAGCGCGCGGCGACGCATATAGTATTCTCGCAAAGTCGAGAGAGCGGGTAATCTTTCTGATTGGCTGATGGTGGATCGGGGTAGCCAGCTCGGTATGGTATATAAGCGCGTCGCTTTTCACAGTCGCCACCGCTGCTACTGCATTCGTTGAAGCTGGAGCGTTTGGCTGCGTCAGAAGTCAGCAGAAGTTTTTAGTGCTGCGTTTGAGTTAGCGTTAGAGATTATATACGTTGTATATAAAGTCGTGAAGACTTAGTAGCTTTCGTTTCTCTCGTCAGAGACGCATAGCTCACGACGCGCGTGGACAAGTGACACGTGGCGAATAAGATTCAGACGCGAGCATCTTGAGATATCTTTTCCGAACTCGACGAAAAGAAGCACGAGAACAAAAATGATGCTGAGCCTACAGCGAAGAATGGTATCTCAGTGGAGAATGTTATCCACCTTGCTGTTTCTCGGATTGATTTGCAATGGCGAATTGATGCCCGTTCGTGTACCTGAAGAAACAACGACAACGTCGTCATCGACAGCCAAAAAGAATGGCATTGGCTCTCTGAATAACTACTGGCAAGCGTGGCTCCCGCTGGGCGAGCAGAACGCCTACCAACCCGATCTGAACTCCGCTACTCTTATGCGACGGACGCAAAGAGAGCCGAGTGTGTTTATCGCTCCGGAGTTAAACAACATGAACTTTATAAGTCCTAAGGCGAGCAAGAAATTTCTCCGGGATTTATTAAAAAAGAAGTTCAATAATACGCAAACCTCAGGCTTGGGTAAGTTGATATATTTTTTTAATTAATTAAGTTCAAGTTAATCAAGTTGATATTAAGTTAAATTTTTCAAAATAACTTGTCACAGTTAAAAAATTAAAATATTTAAAATTAACTATATACTATAAGTTAACAGCTATTAACTTTTTAAATTTATTGTCAATTTTTAATTTTTTTACTAGTTACTACTCGATAACCTTGGCAAACCTCGAAGAACGACCAAGTAAAGTCGACCGGTCCACTGCAGCTTAAAGTATCTATGAATTCCGAGTCCGATCGTCAGGTCGAAACCGAGATGTCCCTACTAGCAAAATACATTAACAGTATAATGACTAATACTGGCTAAATATTGGGCATCGCTACTACTACCGGAAATTTCGGGAGATATTATCTTTAACATCAGGGCTGAATAGATAGAACAGAATATAGGAAGAGGTTTTTAGTGGGTAGGCTATGGGGGCAGTATCTCCCGCGATGTGCCCCCATAGAATCCCACACTATCCGGGTGTACGGGCACCCGGATGTCTTTGGCCTCTTGGTGGTTGATAACTAAAAAGTTATCCTTCCAAGATGGTCAGGTTGAAGATTTTCCTCTTCCTCGTTAAAAAAAAAAAAAAAAAAAAAAAAGAGAGAGAGAGAGAGAGAGAGAGAGAGAGAGAATAATACAGTAGATGTTTCAGTTCATATAAATATCCATTGTTATATTTGGTGCAAAATATTCTGATATCATTATTTTTGTAGAGAAGGTTAATGCGTGCGCGTGTAATTCTTCATTTAAAATAATCGTTAGTTTAATAATTAAAGTTAGATTTTGGTTGGAATAAGAGGTCTGTGATATTACTTGGGCTAAATTAGATGAAGTTTTATCTTAGGTATAAGATGTGTTTCTTTACAGTATACTATATATCACTTATATTATATGTATCATTTTGATTGAATTTGATGAAGAGTATTATCTTGGATTTATTTGATACATAAACAAATGTGATTTTTTCCAACCATAAAGGTATACTATATATGTCACTCAGGTGAAATTTAATCAAAAGTCCTACCTTGGATTTGCTATTTCTTTCCTTAAAGAAAAACCATACATTTGGCGCCTTTTTTTTACCTTTTTTAAAAAGGTAATTTTCTTCGGATATAACGGATATATTTTGCAGTGTTTATAGGCCACTTAAGTTGAATTTGATTAAAAGGATCATCTTGGATTGATGTAATTTTTTTCCTTAAATTTAAATTTAATCAATTATATATTGATGGTGATGATTAAATAGATAAGGTGTGACGTAGACTTGTTCATCGGTTAAATATTGATAACGTTGTAAGGATAAGAACCATCTTTTGTCACCAAGGTTTGTCACCGGAAATTATATACGTTACTAGTAAAGTAAAGAATAAAAATTAGTATTATTAAAAACATTTATTGAAAATTTTATTCGAGCTAATTAACAGTTGTGAATATTGATTGACAATTACAGCAACATTTCACTGATCCACAATTCTATGTCACACAACATCTCATCTATCTCATCGACGCCAGTGTAAAATCTGAGCTCGTTACTCACTGATTAATTAATTTTTCATTGGTGTTGATGATTAAATAAATGAAGTGTGACGTAGAGTTGTGCATCGGTTAAATATTGATAACGTTGTAAGGATAAGAACCATCCTTTGTCACCAAGGTACCGGCAATTATGTACGTTACTACTAAAGTAAAGAATACAAATTAGTATTTAAAGTTTTATTCAAACTAATTAATAAGTTGTGAATATTGATTGACAATTACAGCAACATTTAACTGATCCACAATTCTATATCGCACGACATCTCGTCTATCTCATCGACACCAGTGTAAAATCTGAGTTGTGTTACCCTCTGTTTAATTAATTTTACACTGTTGATGCTGGTGGTTAAATAGATGAGGTGTGACACGTAGAGTTGTGCATTGGTTTGCAATATTGAGAACGTTGTAAGGATAAGTTCTTTTGTCACCAAGGTACCTGTAATTATACATACATTACTAATAAAGCAAAGAATAAAAATTAGTATTATAAAAAACATTTATTTACAGTTTTATTAAAGCAGATTAAAAGCTGTACATATCGATTGTAAATTACAGCAACATTTAACTGTTGCACACATCTTATCTGTCTCATCGACGCCAGTGTAAAATTGAATCAGAGAGTAACATAGCTCAGTTAAATGTTTAATATATATGTATAATAATAAAATAACAATACGAGAATATTTACCATATAAATTTCATATATTACACATATTTGCAATCGAAATTTGTATTATAACCTCATCCTGCATGTCCTGCACGTCACTTACAATTAGAACGAGTCACTGGCTAACCCACGTGACCCAATAAGAATACACGCAGGAGCACGCCGGAGAGAGAGAAGGAAATAAATCTTAAGGTCCTCACACATGAACTGACATTACCATATGAGTAAGGTTTCGATCACTCACGTACTTGATTCAGCCGGTTACGGTTACGGTCGCCCAATTCTGCAACGCGTCGAAACCTTAATGTTATGGATATGTCAATTCATGTGTGAGGGCCTTTACGTCGTCCGTCGCTTTTCAATGTCGCTTTTCTACGTCCCACAGTGGGAGAAAACGAGACGTTAGGCGACAAAAATCTGTAACTACGTCAATTTTCAATGGGAAATAATTGAAACTTGGTATCCTACAAGCTTTTTGGTCGCTAAATCTGAATCCACTGCTAAAAATTAAAAATTTGATATAGCAAATCCACTATGACCAAACAAAAGTGCTACTGAAATGATTTCGGGGTACATTATATCGATCTAAAAATCAAAAACTCACACTAGTACGACGTAGCATATGACTCTGAACAGCGTTCAGAGACACTACCGTGTCTACCGATAAACTCTAAATGTTCTTATATGTAATTCTTATTGTTGATATATTTTAAATTAGCAACATTGCCAACATTAATACTAAAAATAATAATTAGGCTCTTGTAATTCAATTAAAACAAGAAGGATAATAAGAGTCAGCACAATTAAGATATGTGTGTGCAAATTAATTTTGTTTATTGTTAAATACGTTTAAACGAATTGCAACGCGAACGCAATTTAATACATTAATTGATTAATATAATGCGCAGACGTTTCGACTGCCGATCAGTGGTGCAAGTTTTCGGCCGCCAGCATCGACGGTGGGGGCGGGCACTCGGTGTCGCGTTCGTGCCTCGAGTCTCGGGTCTCGGGCCGGCTCGGCCGCGTCCGCCGCTACTTGGCTATTAGATTGCTTTTTCTCCAAGGCTGCCATGAAGACGAGCGTTTAGCGCGTTGACGCTTGATGAGAGGCCCCGCTCATTCACCGCCCATTACGCAAAAAAAAAGGTCACGATTCACGACGTGATGATAAACGATTTCGATAAAACTTATTATGGATAGGATAGGTTATCACGTAAGGGATAATGTGAGCATGATAAGCAAGAAAATCGTAATTAAAAATTATGAGTGTCGTATCAATCTAAAGAAGAAGACGTCAATGCGCTGAACGCTCGTCTTCGTGGCAGCCTTGGAGAAAAAGGACGGATGTCTCTCTCCTTCTAATAGCCGAGTAGCGGCGGACGCGGCTAATGCTATAAGCATTCGTACACAAACTTATATTATAATACAATTACTCTCTAAATTTTTTTCGAGTGAAAATCTCACTCGAAATATAGAGTGACACGCCGAGTCACTTGAATTTGAGTTACTTCTCACTCTTATAGACTGAATTTCTTCATTCTTTATCAAGAAGTGCACATTTTCAGTTTTTATTTTGGAGAGAATGTCTTCTTGGAATGAATATCTTAATTAAAGAGTCACTTTACTGCGTCGCCGCACGCTTGCTCGCCAGTTACTGCGCGGCCGAGACCCGTTAGACGGCTTAACTCTCGGTTCTCTCGGGAGTAAAATGCAGTTACATAAATATCATAAGAAATAGTATATATTATAATATATACTACCCGCAGCACGCGCGGATTAGGTCAAGCAAAAATTAATTTCCTTCTCTATAAGAGAGTTAACCTACCTATCGGTAGTGGCGCGCATTCATTGGCAGACGAGCGCGAGGGTGCCTCATGTAGCGAAGGATCGTCACATAATGTTTTTACAGGATTAAGACGCGGCTAGGCTAGGCTAGGTTATATATGATTACGGGTTCACACTCGTTTTAATTGAGTGAGAAATTTTACCCCCAAAAGTCGAGTACGTATAGTTATATATAATTTTATATAAGTTTGAATACTGATCGTACACATAAAATTATGTATAATTATATATAGATATACGTTTATGATTTACATTATACATAAATATATATATATAAATATACATATACGGATACATACACTGAGAAAAAAATTTCTTTAAATACATTTAAGAAACTCGGTTTTCTTATTACAAAGAAATGATTTATTTCAGTTTAATAATGATACTATTGATGTCATGAAATCATTACTTAGAGGAACAAAATCAAAAATGTACGAAATGATTTACTTAAAAGAATAAAATATTTATTTGCTAGCATACATTGTTTAGTTGCTGTAAAAAAATATTTGTTTGCATCAAAGAATTCTATTTCAAGAAAATGCATTTTCTTGATTGAAAGAATTTTTTTTCTCAGTGTAGATATATATATATATATATATCTCTCTTCTCTCTCTCTCTCAATTCTGTAATAGCATTATGTGACGATCCGTTTCTACATGAAGCACCCTCGCGCTCGGCACGACCGCGCTATATGTAGGTTAACTCCCTTAAAGAGAAGAAAGTTATATTTTTTCTTATTACTTAATCGTGCTGCGGGTGGTAGTCTTTATATAATTGCATTTTACTCCCGAGAGAACCGAGAGGTGAGCCGCCTGTCGGCGGCACCGCGCAGTAACTGGCGAGCAAGCGCGCGGCGACGCATATAGTATTCTCGCAAAGTCGAGAGAGCGGGTAATCTTTCTGATTGGCTGATGGTGGATCGGGGTAGCCAGCTCGGTATGGTATATAAGCGCGTCGCTTTTCACAGTCGCCACCGCTGCTACTGCATTCGTTGAAGCTGGAGCGTTTGGCTGCGTCAGAAGTCAGCAGAAGTTTTTAGTGCTGCGTTTGAGTTAGCGTTAGAGATTATATACGTTGTATATAAAGTCGTGAAGACTTAGTAGCTTTCGTTTCTCTCGTCAGAGACGCATAGCTCACGACGCGCGTGGACAAGTGACACGTGGCGAATAAGATTCAGACGCGAGCATCTTGAGATATCTTTTCCGAACTCGACGAAAAGAAGCACGAGAACAAAAATGATGCTGAGCCTACAGCGAAGAATGGTATCTCAGTGGAGAATGTTATCCACCTTGCTGTTTCTCGGATTGATTTGCAATGGCGAATTGATGCCCGTTCGTGTACCTGAAGAAACAACGACAACGTCGTCATCGACAGCCAAAAAGAATGGCATTGGCTCTCTGAATAACTACTGGCAAGCGTGGCTCCCGCTGGGCGAGCAGAACGCCTACCAACCCGATCTGAACTCCGCTACTCTTATGCGACGGACGCAAAGAGAGCCGAGTGTGTTTATCGCTCCGGAGTTAAACAACATGAACTTTATAAGTCCTAAGGCGAGCAAGAAATTTCTCCGGGATTTATTAAAAAAGAAGTTCAATAATACGCAAACCTCAGGCTTGGGTAAGTTGATATATTTTTTTAATTAATTAAGTTCAAGTTAATCAAGTTGATATTAAGTTAAATTTTTCAAAATAACTTGTCACAGTTAAAAAATTAAAATATTTAAAATTAACTATATACTATAAGTTAACAGCTATTAACTTTTTAAATTTATTGTCAATTTTTAATTTTTTTACTAGTTACTACTCGATAACCTTGGCAAACCTCGAAGAACGACCAAGTAAAGTCGACCGGTCCACTGCAGCTTAAAGTATCTATGAATTCCGAGTCCGATCGTCAGGTCGAAACCGAGATGTCCCTACTAGCAAAATACATTAACAGTATAATGACTAATACTGGCTAAATATTGGGCATCGCTACTACTACCGGAAATTTCGGGAGATATTATCTTTAACATCAGGGCTGAATAGATAGAACAGAATATAGGAAGAGGTTTTTAGTGGGTAGGCTATGGGGGCAGTATCTCCCGCGATGTGCCCCCATAGAATCCCACACTATCCGGGTGTACGGGCACCCGGATGTCTTTGGCCTCTTGGTGGTTGATAACTAAAAAGTTATCCTTCCAAGATGGTCAGGTTGAAGATTTTCCTCTTCCTCGTTAAAAAAAAAAAAAAAAAAAAAAAAAAAGAGAGAGAGAGAGAGAGAGAGAGAGAGAATAATACAGTAGATGTTTCAGTTCATATAAATATCCATTGTTATATTTGGTGCAAAATATTCTGATATCATTATTTTTGTAGAGAAGGTTAATGCGTGCGCGTGTAATTCTTCATTTAAAATAATCGTTAGTTTAATAATTAAAGTTAGATTTTGGTTGGAATAAGGTCTGTGATATTACTTGGGCTAAATTAGATGAAGTTTTATCTTAGGTATAAGATGTGTTTCTTTACAGTATACTATATATCACTTATATTATATGTATCATTTTGATTGAATTTGATGAAGAGTATTATCTTGGATTTATTTGATACATAAACAAATGTGATTTTTTCCAACCATAAAGGTATACTATATATGTCACTCAGGTGAAATTTAATCAAAAGTCCTACCTTGGATTTGCTATTTCTTTCCTTAAAGAAAAACCATACATTTGGCGCCTTTTTTTTACCTTTTTTAAAAAGGTAATTTTCTTCGGATATAACGGATATATTTTGCAGTGTTTATAGGCCACTTAAGTTGAATTTGATTAAAAGGATCATCTTGGATTGATGTAATTTTTTTCCTTAAATTTAAATTTAATCAATTATATATTGATGGTGATGATTAAATAGATAAGGTGTGACGTAGACTTGTTCATCGGTTAAATATTGATAACGTTGTAAGGATAAGAACCATCTTTTGTCACCAAGGTTTGTCACCGGAAATTATATACGTTACTAGTAAAGTAAAGAATAAAAATTAGTATTATTAAAAACATTTATTGAAAATTTTATTCGAGCTAATTAACAGTTGTGAATATTGATTGACAATTACAGCAACATTTCACTGATCCACAATTCTATGTCACACAACATCTCATCTATCTCATCGACGCCAGTGTAAAATCTGAGCTCGTTACTCACTGATTAATTAATTTTTCATTGGTGTTGATGATTAAATAAATGAAGTGTGACGTAGAGTTGTGCATCGGTTAAATATTGATAACGTTGTAAGGATAAGAACCATCCTTTGTCACCAAGGTACCGGCAATTATGTACGTTACTACTAAAGTAAAGAATACAAATTAGTATTTAAAGTTTTATTCAAACTAATTAATAAGTTGTGAATATTGATTGACAATTACAGCAACATTTAACTGATCCACAATTCTATATCGCACGACATCTCGTCTATCTCATCGACACCAGTGTAAAATCTGAGTTGTGTTACCCTCTGTTTAATTAATTTTACACTGTTGATGCTGGTGGTTAAATAGATGAGGTGTGACACGTAGAGTTGTGCATTGGTTTGCAATATTGAGAACGTTGTAAGGATAAGTTCTTTTGTCACCAAGGTACCTGTAATTATACATACATTACTAATAAAGCAAAGAATAAAAATTAGTATTATAAAAAACATTTATTTACAGTTTTATTAAAGCAGATTAAAAGCTGTACATATCGATTGTAAATTACAGCAACATTTAACTGTTGCACACATCTTATCTGTCTCATCGACGCCAGTGTAAAATTGAATCAGAGAGTAACATAGCTCAGTTAAATGTTTAATATATATGTATAATAATAAAATAACAATACGAGAATATTTACCATATAAATTTCATATATTACACATATTTGCAATCGAAATTTGTATTATAACCTCATCCTGCATGTCCTGCACGTCACTTACAATTAGAACGAGTCACTGGCTAACCCACGTGACCCAATAAGAATACACGCAGGAGCACGCCGGAGAGAGAGAAGGAAATAAATCTTAAGGTCCTCACACATGAACTGACATTACCATATGAGTAAGGTTTCGATCACTCACGTACTTGATTCAGCCGGTTACGGTTACGGTCGCCCAATTCTGCAACGCGTCGAAACCTTAATGTTATGGATATGTCAATTCATGTGTGAGGGCCTTTACGTCGTCCGTCGCTTTTCAATGTCGCTTTTCTACGTCCCACAGTGGGAGAAAACGAGACGTTAGGCGACAAAAATCTGTAACTACGTCAATTTTCAATGGGAAATAATTGAAACTTGGTATCCTACAAGCTTTTTGGTCGCTAAATCTGAATCCACTGCTAAAAATTAAAAATTTGATATAGCAAATCCACTATGACCAAACAAAAGTGCTACTGAAATGATTTCGGGGTACATTATATCGATCTAAAAATCAAAAACTCACACTAGTACGACGTAGCATATGACTCTGAACAGCGTTCAGAGACACTACCGTGTCTACCGATAAACTCTAAATGTTCTTATATGTAATTCTTATTGTTGATATATTTTAAATTAGCAACATTGCCAACATTAATACTAAAAATAATAATTAGGCTCTTGTAATTCAATTAAAACAAGAAGGATAATAAGAGTCAGCACAATTAAGATATGTGTGTGCAAATTAATTTTGTTTATTGTTAAATACGTTTAAACGAATTGCAACGCGAACGCAATTTAATACATTAATTGATTAATATAATGCGCAGACGTTTCGACTGCCGATCAGTGGTGCAAGTTTTCGGCCGCCAGCATCGACGGTGGGGGCGGGCACTCGGTGTCGCGTTCGTGCCTCGAGTCTCGGGTCTCGGGCCGGCTCGGCCGCGTCCGCCGCTACTTGGCTATTAGATTGCTTTTTCTCCAAGGCTGCCATGAAGACGAGCGTTTAGCGCGTTGACGCTTGATGAGAGGCCCCGCTCATTCACCGCCCATTACGCAAAAAAAAAGGTCACGATTCACGACGTGATGATAAACGATTTCGATAAAACTTATTATGGATAGGATAGGTTATCACGTAAGGGATAATGTGAGCATGATAAGCAAGAAAATCGTAATTAAAAATTATGAGTGTCGTATCAATCTAAAGAAGAAGACGTCAATGCGCTGAACGCTCGTCTTCGTGGCAGCCTTGGAGAAAAAGGACGGATGTCTCTCTCCTTCTAATAGCCGAGTAGCGGCGGACGCGGCTAATGCTATAAGCATTCGTACACAAACTTATATTATAATACAATTACTCTCTAAATTTTTTTCGAGTGAAAATCTCACTCGAAATATAGAGTGACACGCCGAGTCACTTGAATTTGAGTTACTTCTCACTCTTATAGACTGAATTTCTTCATTCTTTATCAAGAAGTGCACATTTTCAGTTTTTATTTTGGAGAGAATGTCTTCTTGGAATGAATATCTTAATTAAAGAGTCACTTTACTGCGTCGCCGCACGCTTGCTCGCCAGTTACTGCGCGGCCGAGACCCGTTAGACGGCTTAACTCTCGGTTCTCTCGGGAGTAAAATGCAGTTACATAAATATCATAAGAAATAGTATATATTATAATATATACTACCCGCAGCACGCGCGGATTAGGTCAAGCAAAAATTAATTTCCTTCTCTATAAGAGAGTTAACCTACCTATCGGTAGTGGCGCGCATTCATTGGCAGACGAGCGCGAGGGTGCCTCATGTAGCGAAGGATCGTCACATAATGTTTTTACAGGATTAAGACGCGGCTAGGCTAGGCTAGGTTATATATGATTACGGGTTCACACTCGTTTTAATTGAGTGAGAAATTTTACCCCCAAAAGTCGAGTACGTATAGTTATATATAATTTTATATAAGTTTGAATACTGATCGTACACATAAAATTATGTATAATTATATATAGATATACGTTTATGATTTACATTATACATAAATATATATATATAAATATACATATACGGATACATACACTGAGAAAAAAATTTCTTTAAATACATTTAAGAAACTCGGTTTTCTTATTACAAAGAAATGATTTATTTCAGTTTAATAATGATACTATTGATGTCATGAAATCATTACTTAGAGGAACAAAATCAAAAATGTACGAAATGATTTACTTAAAAGAATAAAATATTTATTTGCTAGCATACATTGTTTAGTTGCTGTAAAAAAATATTTGTTTGCATCAAAGAATTCTATTTCAAGAAAATGCATTTTCTTGATTGAAAGAATTTTTTTTCTCAGTGTAGATATATATATATATATCTCTCTTCTCTCTCTCTCTCAATTCTGTAATAGCATTATGTGACGATCCGTTTCTACATGAAGCACCCTCGCGCTCGGCACGACCGCGCTATATGTAGGTTAACTCCCTTAAAGAGAAGAAAGTTATATTTTTTCTTATTACTTAATCGTGCTGCGGGTGGTAGTCTTTATATAATTGCATTTTACTCCCGAGAGAACCGAGAGGTGAGCCGCCTGTCGGCGGCACCGCGCAGTAACTGGCGAGCAAGCGCGCGGCGACGCATATAGTATTCTCGCAAAGTCGAGAGAGCGGGTAATCTTTCTGATTGGCTGATGGTGGATCGGGGTAGCCAGCTCGGTATGGTATATAAGCGCGTCGCTTTTCACAGTCGCCACCGCTGCTACTGCATTCGTTGAAGCTGGAGCGTTTGGCTGCGTCAGAAGTCAGCAGAAGTTTTTAGTGCTGCGTTTGAGTTAGCGTTAGAGATTATATACGTTGTATATAAAGTCGTGAAGACTTAGTAGCTTTCGTTTCTCTCGTCAGAGACGCATAGCTCACGACGCGCGTGGACAAGTGACACGTGGCGAATAAGATTCAGACGCGAGCATCTTGAGATATCTTTTCCGAACTCGACGAAAAGAAGCACGAGAACAAAAATGATGCTGAGCCTACAGCGAAGAATGGTATCTCAGTGGAGAATGTTATCCACCTTGCTGTTTCTCGGATTGATTTGCAATGGCGAATTGATGCCCGTTCGTGTACCTGAAGAAACAACGACAACGTCGTCATCGACAGCCAAAAAGAATGGCATTGGCTCTCTGAATAACTACTGGCAAGCGTGGCTCCCGCTGGGCGAGCAGAACGCCTACCAACCCGATCTGAACTCCGCTACTCTTATGCGACGGACGCAAAGAGAGCCGAGTGTGTTTATCGCTCCGGAGTTAAACAACATGAACTTTATAAGTCCTAAGGCGAGCAAGAAATTTCTCCGGGATTTATTAAAAAAGAAGTTCAATAATACGCAAACCTCAGGCTTGGGTAAGTTGATATATTTTTTTAATTAATTAAGTTCAAGTTAATCAAGTTGATATTAAGTTAAATTTTTCAAAATAACTTGTCACAGTTAAAAAATTAAAATATTTAAAATTAACTATATACTATAAGTTAACAGCTATTAACTTTTTAAATTTATTGTCAATTTTTAATTTTTTTACTAGTTACTACTCGATAACCTTGGCAAACCTCGAAGAACGACCAAGTAAAGTCGACCGGTCCACTGCAGCTTAAAGTATCTATGAATTCCGAGTCCGATCGTCAGGTCGAAACCGAGATGTCCCTACTAGCAAAATACATTAACAGTATAATGACTAATACTGGCTAAATATTGGGCATCGCTACTACTACCGGAAATTTCGGGAGATATTATCTTTAACATCAGGGCTGAATAGATAGAACAGAATATAGGAAGAGGTTTTTAGTGGGTAGGCTATGGGGGCAGTATCTCCCGCGATGTGCCCCCATAGAATCCCACACTATCCGGGTGTACGGGCACCCGGATGTCTTTGGCCTCTTGGTGGTTGATAACTAAAAAGTTATCCTTCCAAGATGGTCAGGTTGAAGATTTTCCTCTTCCTCGTTAAAAAAAAAAAAAAAAAAAAAAAAAAAAGAGAGAGAGAGAGAGAGAGAGAGAATAATACAGTAGATGTTTCAGTTCATATAAATATCCATTGTTATATTTGGTGCAAAATATTCTGATATCATTATTTTTGTAGAGAAGGTTAATGCGTGCGCGTGTAATTCTTCATTTAAAATAATCGTTAGTTTAATAATTAAAGTTAGATTTTGGTTGGAATAAGGTCTGTGATATTACTTGGGCTAAATTAGATGAAGTTTTATCTTAGGTATAAGATGTGTTTCTTTACAGTATACTATATATCACTTATATTATATGTATCATTTTGATTGAATTTGATGAAGAGTATTATCTTGGATTTATTTGATACATAAACAAATGTGATTTTTTCCAACCATAAAGGTATACTATATATGTCACTCAGGTGAAATTTAATCAAAAGTCCTACCTTGGATTTGCTATTTCTTTCCTTAAAGAAAAACCATACATTTGGCGCCTTTTTTTTACCTTTTTTAAAAAGGTAATTTTCTTCGGATATAACGGATATATTTTGCAGTGTTTATAGGCCACTTAAGTTGAATTTGATTAAAAGGATCATCTTGGATTGATGTAATTTTTTTCCTTAAATTTAAATTTAATCAATTATATATTGATGGTGATGATTAAATAGATAAGGTGTGACGTAGACTTGTTCATCGGTTAAATATTGATAACGTTGTAAGGATAAGAACCATCTTTTGTCACCAAGGTTTGTCACCGGAAATTATATACGTTACTAGTAAAGTAAAGAATAAAAATTAGTATTATTAAAAACATTTATTGAAAATTTTATTCGAGCTAATTAACAGTTGTGAATATTGATTGACAATTACAGCAACATTTCACTGATCCACAATTCTATGTCACACAACATCTCATCTATCTCATCGACGCCAGTGTAAAATCTGAGCTCGTTACTCACTGATTAATTAATTTTTCATTGGTGTTGATGATTAAATAAATGAAGTGTGACGTAGAGTTGTGCATCGGTTAAATATTGATAACGTTGTAAGGATAAGAACCATCCTTTGTCACCAAGGTACCGGCAATTATGTACGTTACTACTAAAGTAAAGAATACAAATTAGTATTTAAAGTTTTATTCAAACTAATTAATAAGTTGTGAATATTGATTGACAATTACAGCAACATTTAACTGATCCACAATTCTATATCGCACGACATCTCGTCTATCTCATCGACACCAGTGTAAAATCTGAGTTGTGTTACCCTCTGTTTAATTAATTTTACACTGTTGATGCTGGTGGTTAAATAGATGAGGTGTGACACGTAGAGTTGTGCATTGGTTTGCAATATTGAGAACGTTGTAAGGATAAGTTCTTTTGTCACCAAGGTACCTGTAATTATACATACATTACTAATAAAGCAAAGAATAAAAATTAGTATTATAAAAAACATTTATTTACAGTTTTATTAAAGCAGATTAAAAGCTGTACATATCGATTGTAAATTACAGCAACATTTAACTGTTGCACACATCTTATCTGTCTCATCGACGCCAGTGTAAAATTGAATCAGAGAGTAACATAGCTCAGTTAAATGTTTAATATATATGTATAATAATAAAATAACAATACGAGAATATTTACCATATAAATTTCATATATTACACATATTTGCAATCGAAATTTGTATTATAACCTCATCCTGCATGTCCTGCACGTCACTTACAATTAGAACGAGTCACTGGCTAACCCACGTGACCCAATAAGAATACACGCAGGAGCACGCCGGAGAGAGAGAAGGAAATAAATCTTAAGGTCCTCACACATGAACTGACATTACCATATGAGTAAGGTTTCGATCACTCACGTACTTGATTCAGCCGGTTACGGTTACGGTCGCCCAATTCTGCAACGCGTCGAAACCTTAATGTTATGGATATGTCAATTCATGTGTGAGGGCCTTTACGTCGTCCGTCGCTTTTCAATGTCGCTTTTCTACGTCCCACAGTGGGAGAAAACGAGACGTTAGGCGACAAAAATCTGTAACTACGTCAATTTTCAATGGGAAATAATTGAAACTTGGTATCCTACAAGCTTTTTGGTCGCTAAATCTGAATCCACTGCTAAAAATTAAAAATTTGATATAGCAAATCCACTATGACCAAACAAAAGTGCTACTGAAATGATTTCGGGGTACATTATATCGATCTAAAAATCAAAAACTCACACTAGTACGACGTAGCATATGACTCTGAACAGCGTTCAGAGACACTACCGTGTCTACCGATAAACTCTAAATGTTCTTATATGTAATTCTTATTGTTGATATATTTTAAATTAGCAACATTCCCAACATTAATACTAAAAATAATAATTAGGCTCTTGTAATTCAATTAAAACAAGAAGGATAATAAGAGTCAGCACAATTAAGATATGTGTGTGCAAATTAATTTTGTTTATTGTTAAATACGTTTAAACGAATTGCAACGCGAACGCAATTTAATACATTAATTGATTAATATAATGCGCAGACGTTTCGACTGCCGATCAGTGGTGCAAGTTTTCGGCCGCCAGCATCGACGGTGGGGGCGGGCACTCGGTGTCGCGTTCGTGCCTCGAGTCTCGGGTCTCGGGCCGGCTCGGCCGCGTCCGCCGCTACTTGGCTATTAGATTGCTTTTTCTCCAAGGCTGCCATGAAGACGAGCGTTTAGCGCGTTGACGCTTGATGAGAGGCCCCGCTCATTCACCGCCCATTACGCAAAAAAAAAGGTCACGATTCACGACGTGATGATAAACGATTTCGATAAAACTTATTATGGATAGGATAGGTTATCACGTAAGGGATAATGTGAGCATGATAAGCAAGAAAATCGTAATTAAAAATTATGAGTGTCGTATCAATCTAAAGAAGAAGACGTCAATGCGCTGAACGCTCGTCTTCGTGGCAGCCTTGGAGAAAAAGGACGGATGTCTCTCTCCTTCTAATAGCCGAGTAGCGGCGGACGCGGCTAATGCTATAAGCATTCGTACACAAACTTATATTATAATACAATTACTCTCTAAATTTTTTTCGAGTGAAAATCTCACTCGAAATATAGAGTGACACGCCGAGTCACTTGAATTTGAGTTACTTCTCACTCTTATAGACTGAATTTCTTCATTCTTTATCAAGAAGTGCACATTTTCAGTTTTTATTTTGGAGAGAATGTCTTCTTGGAATGAATATCTTAATTAAAGAGTCACTTTACTGCGTCGCCGCACGCTTGCTCGCCAGTTACTGCGCGGCCGAGACCCGTTAGACGGCTTAACTCTCGGTTCTCTCGGGAGTAAAATGCAGTTACATAAATATCATAAGAAATAGTATATATTATAATATATACTACCCGCAGCACGCGCGGATTAGGTCAAGCAAAAATTAATTTCCTTCTCTATAAGAGAGTTAACCTACCTATCGGTAGTGGCGCGCATTCATTGGCAGACGAGCGCGAGGGTGCCTCATGTAGCGAAGGATCGTCACATAATGTTTTTACAGGATTAAGACGCGGCTAGGCTAGGCTAGGTTATATATGATTACGGGTTCACACTCGTTTTAATTGAGTGAGAAATTTTACCCCCAAAAGTCGAGTACGTATAGTTATATATAATTTTATATAAGTTTGAATACTGATCGTACACATAAAATTATGTATAATTATATATAGATATACGTTTATGATTTACATTATACATAAATATATATATAAATATACATATACGGATACATACACTGAGAAAAAAATTTCTTTAAATACATTTAAGAAACTCGGTTTTCTTATTACAAAGAAATGATTTATTTCAGTTTAATAATGATACTATTGATGTCATGAAATCATTACTTAGAGGAACAAAATCAAAAATGTACGAAATGATTTACTTAAAAGAATAAAATATTTATTTGCTAGCATACATTGTTTAGTTGCTGTAAAAAAATATTTGTTTGCATCAAAGAATTCTATTTCAAGAAAATGCATTTTCTTGATTGAAAGAATTTTTTTTCTCAGTGTAGATATATATATATATATATATATATATCTCTCTTCTCTCTCTCTCTCAATTCTGTAATAGCATTATGTGACGATCCGTTTCTACATGAAGCACCCTCGCGCTCGGCACGACCGCGCTATATGTAGGTTAACTCCCTTAAAGAGAAGAAAGTTATATTTTTTCTTATTACTTAATCGTGCTGCGGGTGGTAGTCTTTATATAATTGCATTTTACTCCCGAGAGAACCGAGAGGTGAGCCGCCTGTCGGCGGCACCGCGCAGTAACTGGCGAGCAAGCGCGCGGCGACGCATATAGTATTCTCGCAAAGTCGAGAGAGCGGGTAATCTTTCTGATTGGCTGATGGTGGATCGGGGTAGCCAGCTCGGTATGGTATATAAGCGCGTCGCTTTTCACAGTCGCCACCGCTGCTACTGCATTCGTTGAAGCTGGAGCGTTTGGCTGCGTCAGAAGTCAGCAGAAGTTTTTAGTGCTGCGTTTGAGTTAGCGTTAGAGATTATATACGTTGTATATAAAGTCGTGAAGACTTAGTAGCTTTCGTTTCTCTCGTCAGAGACGCATAGCTCACGACGCGCGTGGACAAGTGACACGTGGCGAATAAGATTCAGACGCGAGCATCTTGAGATATCTTTTCCGAACTCGACGAAAAGAAGCACGAGAACAAAAATGATGCTGAGCCTACAGCGAAGAATGGTATCTCAGTGGAGAATGTTATCCACCTTGCTGTTTCTCGGATTGATTTGCAATGGCGAATTGATGCCCGTTCGTGTACCTGAAGAAACAACGACAACGTCGTCATCGACAGCCAAAAAGAATGGCATTGGCTCTCTGAATAACTACTGGCAAGCGTGGCTCCCGCTGGGCGAGCAGAACGCCTACCAACCCGATCTGAACTCCGCTACTCTTATGCGACGGACGCAAAGAGAGCCGAGTGTGTTTATCGCTCCGGAGTTAAACAACATGAACTTTATAAGTCCTAAGGCGAGCAAGAAATTTCTCCGGGATTTATTAAAAAAGAAGTTCAATAATACGCAAACCTCAGGCTTGGGTAAGTTGATATATTTTTTTAATTAATTAAGTTCAAGTTAATCAAGTTGATATTAAGTTAAATTTTTCAAAATAACTTGTCACAGTTAAAAAATTAAAATATTTAAAATTAACTATATACTATAAGTTAACAGCTATTAACTTTTTAAATTTATTGTCAATTTTTAATTTTTTTACTAGTTACTACTCGATAACCTTGGCAAACCTCGAAGAACGACCAAGTAAAGTCGACCGGTCCACTGCAGCTTAAAGTATCTATGAATTCCGAGTCCGATCGTCAGGTCGAAACCGAGATGTCCCTACTAGCAAAATACATTAACAGTATAATGACTAATACTGGCTAAATATTGGGCATCGCTACTACTACCGGAAATTTCGGGAGATATTATCTTTAACATCAGGGCTGAATAGATAGAACAGAATATAGGAAGAGGTTTTTAGTGGGTAGGCTATGGGGGCAGTATCTCCCGCGATGTGCCCCCATAGAATCCCACACTATCCGGGTGTACGGG
Source organism: Monomorium pharaonis (assembly GCF_013373865.1). Classification (NCBI taxonomy): domain Eukaryota; kingdom Metazoa; phylum Arthropoda; class Insecta; order Hymenoptera; family Formicidae; genus Monomorium; species Monomorium pharaonis. The sequence continues at coordinate 11,387 of NW_023415801.1, read as the reverse complement.
CACCCGGATGTCTTTGGCCTCTTGGTGGTTGATAACTAAAAAGTTATCCTTCCAAGATGGTCAGGTTGAAGATTTTCCTCTTCCTCGTTAAAAAAAAAAAAAAAAAAAAAAAAAGAGAGAGAGAGAGAGAGAGAGAGAATAATACAGTAGATGTTTCAGTTCATATAAATATCCATTGTTATATTTGGTGCAAAATATTCTGATATCATTATTTTTGTAGAGAAGGTTAATGCGTGCGCGTGTAATTCTTCATTTAAAATAATCGTTAGTTTAATAATTAAAGTTAGATTTTGGTTGGAATAAGGTCTGTGATATTACTTGGGCTAAATTAGATGAAGTTTTATCTTAGGTATAAGATGTGTTTCTTTACAGTATACTATATATCACTTATATTATATGTATCATTTTGATTGAATTTGATGAAGAGTATTATCTTGGATTTATTTGATACATAAACAAATGTGATTTTTTCCAACCATAAAGGTATACTATATATGTCACTCAGGTGAAATTTAATCAAAAGTCCTACCTTGGATTTGCTATTTCTTTCCTTAAAGAAAAACCATACATTTGGCGCCTTTTTTTTACCTTTTTTAAAAAGGTAATTTTCTTCGGATATAACGGATATATTTTGCAGTGTTTATAGGCCACTTAAGTTGAATTTGATTAAAAGGATCATCTTGGATTGATGTAATTTTTTTCCTTAAATTTAAATTTAATCAATTATATATTGATGGTGATGATTAAATAGATAAGGTGTGACGTAGACTTGTTCATCGGTTAAATATTGATAACGTTGTAAGGATAAGAACCATCTTTTGTCACCAAGGTTTGTCACCGGAAATTATATACGTTACTAGTAAAGTAAAGAATAAAAATTAGTATTATTAAAAACATTTATTGAAAATTTTATTCGAGCTAATTAACAGTTGTGAATATTGATTGACAATTACAGCAACATTTCACTGATCCACAATTCTATGTCACACAACATCTCATCTATCTCATCGACGCCAGTGTAAAATCTGAGCTCGTTACTCACTGATTAATTAATTTTTCATTGGTGTTGATGATTAAATAAATGAAGTGTGACGTAGAGTTGTGCATCGGTTAAATATTGATAACGTTGTAAGGATAAGAACCATCCTTTGTCACCAAGGTACCGGCAATTATGTACGTTACTACTAAAGTAAAGAATACAAATTAGTATTTAAAGTTTTATTCAAACTAATTAATAAGTTGTGAATATTGATTGACAATTACAGCAACATTTAACTGATCCACAATTCTATATCGCACGACATCTCGTCTATCTCATCGACACCAGTGTAAAATCTGAGTTGTGTTACCCTCTGTTTAATTAATTTTACACTGTTGATGCTGGTGGTTAAATAGATGAGGTGTGACACGTAGAGTTGTGCATTGGTTTGCAATATTGAGAACGTTGTAAGGATAAGTTCTTTTGTCACCAAGGTACCTGTAATTATACATACATTACTAATAAAGCAAAGAATAAAAATTAGTATTATAAAAAACATTTATTTACAGTTTTATTAAAGCAGATTAAAAGCTGTACATATCGATTGTAAATTACAGCAACATTTAACTGTTGCACACATCTTATCTGTCTCATCGACGCCAGTGTAAAATTGAATCAGAGAGTAACATAGCTCAGTTAAATGTTTAATATATATGTATAATAATAAAATAACAATACGAGAATATTTACCATATAAATTTCATATATTACACATATTTGCAATCGAAATTTGTATTATAACCTCATCCTGCATGTCCTGCACGTCACTTACAATTAGAACGAGTCACTGGCTAACCCACGTGACCCAATAAGAATACACGCAGGAGCACGCCGGAGAGAGAGAAGGAAATAAATCTTAAGGTCCTCACACATGAACTGACATTACCATATGAGTAAGGTTTCGATCACTCACGTACTTGATTCAGCCGGTTACGGTTACGGTCGCCCAATTCTGCAACGCGTCGAAACCTTAATGTTATGGATATGTCAATTCATGTGTGAGGGCCTTTACGTCGTCCGTCGCTTTTCAATGTCGCTTTTCTACGTCCCACAGTGGGAGAAAACGAGACGTTAGGCGACAAAAATCTGTAACTACGTCAATTTTCAATGGGAAATAATTGAAACTTGGTATCCTACAAGCTTTTTGGTCGCTAAATCTGAATCCACTGCTAAAAATTAAAAATTTGATATAGCAAATCCACTATGACCAAACAAAAGTGCTACTGAAATGATTTCGGGGTACATTATATCGATCTAAAAATCAAAAACTCACACTAGTACGACGTAGCATATGACTCTGAACAGCGTTCAGAGACACTACCGTGTCTACCGATAAACTCTAAATGTTCTTATATGTAATTCTTATTGTTGATATATTTTAAATTAGCAACATTCCCAACATTAATACTAAAAATAATAATTAGGCTCTTGTAATTCAATTAAAACAAGAAGGATAATAAGAGTCAGCACAATTAAGATATGTGTGTGCAAATTAATTTTGTTTATTGTTAAATACGTTTAAACGAATTGCAACGCGAACGCAATTTAATACATTAATTGATTAATATAATGCGCAGACGTTTCGACTGCCGATCAGTGGTGCAAGTTTTCGGCCGCCAGCATCGACGGTGGGGGCGGGCACTCGGTGTCGCGTTCGTGCCTCGAGTCTCGGGTCTCGGGCCGGCTCGGCCGCGTCCGCCGCTACTTGGCTATTAGATTGCTTTTTCTCCAAGGCTGCCATGAAGACGAGCGTTTAGCGCGTTGACGCTTGATGAGAGGCCCCGCTCATTCACCGCCCATTACGCAAAAAAAAAGGTCACGATTCACGACGTGATGATAAACGATTTCGATAAAACTTATTATGGATAGGATAGGTTATCACGTAAGGGATAATGTGAGCATGATAAGCAAGAAAATCGTAATTAAAAATTATGAGTGTCGTATCAATCTAAAGAAGAAGACGTCAATGCGCTGAACGCTCGTCTTCGTGGCAGCCTTGGAGAAAAAGGACGGATGTCTCTCTCCTTCTAATAGCCGAGTAGCGGCGGACGCGGCTAATGCTATAAGCATTCGTACACAAACTTATATTATAATACAATTACTCTCTAAATTTTTTTCGAGTGAAAATCTCACTCGAAATATAGAGTGACACGCCGAGTCACTTGAATTTGAGTTACTTCTCACTCTTATAGACTGAATTTCTTCATTCTTTATCAAGAAGTGCACATTTTCAGTTTTTATTTTGGAGAGAATGTCTTCTTGGAATGAATATCTTAATTAAAGAGTCACTTTACTGCGTCGCCGCACGCTTGCTCGCCAGTTACTGCGCGGCCGAGACCCGTTAGACGGCTTAACTCTCGGTTCTCTCGGGAGTAAAATGCAGTTACATAAATATCATAAGAAATAGTATATATTATAATATATACTACCCGCAGCACGCGCGGATTAGGTCAAGCAAAAATTAATTTCCTTCTCTATAAGAGAGTTAACCTACCTATCGGTAGTGGCGCGCATTCATTGGCAGACGAGCGCGAGGGTGCCTCATGTAGCGAAGGATCGTCACATAATGTTTTTACAGGATTAAGACGCGGCTAGGCTAGGCTAGGTTATATATGATTACGGGTTCACACTCGTTTTAATTGAGTGAGAAATTTTACCCCCAAAAGTCGAGTACGTATAGTTATATATAATTTTATATAAGTTTGAATACTGATCGTACACATAAAATTATGTATAATTATATATAGATATACGTTTATGATTTACATTATACATAAATATATATATAAATATACATATACGGATACATACACTGAGAAAAAAATTTCTTTAAATACATTTAAGAAACTCGGTTTTCTTATTACAAAGAAATGATTTATTTCAGTTTAATAATGATACTATTGATGTCATGAAATCATTACTTAGAGGAACAAAATCAAAAATGTACGAAATGATTTACTTAAAAGAATAAAATATTTATTTGCTAGCATACATTGTTTAGTTGCTGTAAAAAAATATTTGTTTGCATCAAAGAATTCTATTTCAAGAAAATGCATTTTCTTGATTGAAAGAATTTTTTTTCTCAGTGTAGATATATATATATATATATATATATTATATCTCTCTTCTCTCTCTCTCTCAATTCTGTAATAGCATTATGTGACGATCCGTTTCTACATGAAGCACCCTCGCGCTCGGCACGACCGCGCTATATGTAGGTTAACTCCCTTAAAGAGAAGAAAGTTATATTTTTTCTTATTACTTAATCGTGCTGCGGGTGGTAGTCTTTATATAATTGCATTTTACTCCCGAGAGAACCGAGAGGTGAGCCGCCTGTCGGCGGCAGCCGCGCAGTAACTGGCGAGCAAGCGCGCGGCGACGCATATAGTATTCTCGCAAAGTCGAGAGAGCGGGTAATCTTTCTGATTGGCTGATGGTGGATCGGGGTAGCCAGCTCGGTATGGTATATAAGCGCGTCGCTTTTCACAGTCGCCACCGCTGCTACTGCATTCGTTGAAGCTGGAGCGTTTGGCTGCGTCAGAAGTCAGCAGAAGTTTTTAGTGCTGCGTTTGAGTTAGCGTTAGAGATTATATACGTTGTATATAAAGTCGTGAAGACTTAGTAGCTTTCGTTTCTCTCGTCAGAGACGCATAGCTCACGACGCGCGTGGACAAGTGACACGTGGCGAATAAGATTCAGACGCGAGCATCTTGAGATATCTTTTCCGAACTCGACGAAAAGAAGCACGAGAACAAAAATGATGCTGAGCCTACAGCGAAGAATGGTATCTCAGTGGAGAATGTTATCCACCTTGCTGTTTCTCGGATTGATTTGCAATGGCGAATTGATGCCCGTTCGTGTACCTGAAGAAACAACGACAACGTCGTCATCGACAGCCAAAAAGAATGGCATTGGCTCTCTGAATAACTACTGGCAAGCGTGGCTCCCGCTGGGCGAGCAGAACGCCTACCAACCCGATCTGAACTCCGCTACTCTTATGCGACGGACGCAAAGAGAGCCGAGTGTGTTTATCGCTCCGGAGTTAAACAACATGAACTTTATAAGTCCTAAGGCGAGCAAGAAATTTCTCCGGGATTTATTAAAAAAGAAGTTCAATAATACGCAAACCTCAGGCTTGGGTAAGTTGATATATTTTTTTAATTAATTAAGTTCAAGTTAATCAAGTTGATATTAAGTTAAATTTTTCAAAATAACTTGTCACAGTTAAAAAATTAAAATATTTAAAATTAACTATATACTATAAGTTAACAGCTATTAACTTTTTAAATTTATTGTCAATTTTTAATTTTTTTACTAGTTACTACTCGATAACCTTGGCAAACCTCGAAGAACGACCAAGTAAAGTCGACCGGTCCACTGCAGCTTAAAGTATCTATGAATTCCGAGTCCGATCGTCAGGTCGAAACCGAGATGTCCCTACTAGCAAAATACATTAACAGTATAATGACTAATACTGGCTAAATATTGGGCATCGCTACTACTACCGGAAATTTCGGGAGATATTATCTTTAACATCAGGGCTGAATAGATAGAACAGAATATAGGAAGAGGTTTTTAGTGGGTAGGCTATGGGGGCAGTATCTCCCGCGATGTGCCCCCATAGAATCCCACACTATCCGGGTGTACGGGCACCCGGATGTCTTTGGCCTCTTGGTGGTTGATAACTACAAAGTTATCCTTCCAAGATGGTCAGGTTGAAGATTTTCCTCTTCCTCGTTAAAAAAAAAAAAAAAAAAAAAAAGAGAGAGAGAGAGAGAGAGAGAGAGAATAATACAGTAGATGTTTCAGTTCATATAAATATCCATTGTTATATTTGGTGCAAAATATTCTGATATCATTATTTTTGTAGAGAAGGTTAATGCGTGCGCGTGTAATTCTTCATTTAAAATAATCGTTAGTTTAATAATTAAAGTTAGATTTTGGTTGGAATAAGAAGGTCTGTGATATTACTTGGGCTAAATTAGATGAAGTTTTATCTTAGGTATAAGATGTGTTTCTTTACAGTATACTATATATCACTTATATTATATGTATCATTTTGATTGAATTTGATGAAGAGTATTATCTTGGATTTATTTGATACATAAACAAATGTGATTTTTTCCAACCATAAAGGTATACTATATATGTCACTCAGGTGAAATTTAATCAAAAGTCCTACCTTGGATTTGCTATTTCTTTCCTTAAAGAAAAACCATACATTTGGCGCCTTTTTTTTACCTTTTTTAAAAAGGTAATTTTCTTCGGATATAACGGATATATTTTGCAGTGTTTATAGGCCACTTAAGTTGAATTTGATTAAAAGGATCATCTTGGATTGATGTAATTTTTTTCCTTAAATTTAAATTTAATCAATTATATATTGATGGTGATGATTAAATAGATAAGGTGTGACGTAGACTTGTTCATCGGTTAAATATTGATAACGTTGTAAGGATAAGAACCATCTTTTGTCACCAAGGTTTGTCACCGGAAATTATATACGTTACTAGTAAAGTAAAGAATAAAAATTAGTATTATTAAAACATTTATTGAAAATTTTATTCGAGCTAATTAACAGTTGTGAATATTGATTGACAATTACAGCAACATTTCACTGATCCACAATTCTATGTCACACAACATCTCATCTATCTCATCGACGCCAGTGTAAAATCTGAGCTCGTTACTCACTGATTAATTAATTTTTCATTGGTGTTGATGATTAAATAAATGAAGTGTGACGTAGAGTTGTGCATCGGTTAAATATTGATAACGTTGTAAGGATAAGAACCATCCTTTGTCACCAAGGTACCGGCAATTATGTACGTTACTACTAAAGTAAAGAATACAAATTAGTATTTAAAGTTTTATTCAAACTAATTAATAAGTTGTGAATATTGATTGACAATTACAGCAACATTTAACTGATCCACAATTCTATATCGCACGACATCTCGTCTATCTCATCGACACCAGTGTAAAATCTGAGTTATGTTACCCTCTGTTTAATTAATTTTACACTGTTGATGCTGGTGGTTAAATAGATGAGGTGTGACACGTAGAGTTGTGCATTGGTTTGCAATATTGAGAACGTTGTAAGGATAAGTTCTTTTGTCACCAAGGTACCTGTAATTATACATACATTACTAATAAAGCAAAGAATAAAAATTAGTATTATAAAAAACATTTATTTACAGTTTTATTAAAGCAGATTAAAAGCTGTACATATCGATTGTAAATTACAGCAACATTTAACTGTTGCACACATCTTATCTGTCTCATCGACGCCAGTGTAAAATTGAATCAGAGAGTAACATAGCTCAGTTAAATGTTTAATATATATGTATAATAATAAAATAACAATACGAGAATATTTACCATATAAATTTCATATATTACACATATTTGCAATCGAAATTTGTATTATAACCTCATCCTGCATGTCCTGCACGTCACTTACAATTAGAACGAGTCACTGGCTAACCCACGTGACCCAATAAGAATACACGCAGGAGCACGCCGGAGAGAGAGAAGGAAATAAATCTTAAGGTCCTCACACATGAACTGACATTACCATATGAGTAAGGTTTCGATCACTCACGTACTTGATTCAGCCGGTTACGGTTACGGTCGCCCAATTCTGCAACGCGTCGAAACCTTAATGTTATGGATATGTCAATTCATGTGTGAGGGCCTTTACGTCGTCCGTCGCTTTTCAATGTCGCTTTTCTACGTCCCACAGTGGGAGAAAACGAGACGTTAGGCGACAAAAATCTGTAACTACGTCAATTTTCAATGGGAAATAATTGAAACTTGGTATCCTACAAGCTTTTTGGTCGCTAAATCTGAATCCACTGCTAAAAATTAAAAATTTGATATAGCAAATCCACTATGACCAAACAAAAGTGCTACTGAAATGATTTCGGGGTACATTATATCGATCTAAAAATCAAAAACTCACACTAGTACGACGTAGCATATGACTCTGAACAGCGTTCAGAGACACTACCGATAAACTCTAAATGTTCTTATATGTAATTCTTATTGTTGATATATTTTAAATTAGCAACATTCCCAACATTAATACTAAAAATAATAATTAGGCTCTTGTAATTCAATTAAAACAAGAAGGATAATAAGAGTCAGCACAATTAAGATATGTGTGTGCAAATTAATTTTGTTTATTGTTAAATACGTTTAAACGAATTGCAACGCGAACGCAATTTAATACATTAATTGATTAATATAATGCGCAGACGTTTCGACTGCCGATCAGTGGTGCAAGTTTTCGGCCGCCAGCATCGACGGTGGGGGCGGGCACTCGGTGTCGCGTTCGTGCCTCGAGTCTCGGGTCTCGGGCCGGCTCGGCCGCGTCCGCCGCTACTTGGCTATTAGATTGCTTTTTCTCCAAGGCTGCCATGAAGACGAGCGTTTAGCGCGTTGACGCTTGATGAGAGGCCCCGCTCATTCACCGCCCATTACGCAAAAAAAAGGTCACGATTCACGACGTGATGATAAACGATTTCGATAAAACTTATTATGGATAGGATAGGTTATCACGTAAGGGATAATGTGAGCATGATAAGCAAGAAAATCGTAATTAAAAATTATGAGTGTCGTATCAATCTAAAGAAGAAGACGTCAATGCGCTGAACGCTCGTCTTCGTGGCAGCCTTGGAGAAAAAGGACGGATGTCTCTCTCCTTCTAATAGCCGAGTAGCGGCGGACGCGGCTAATGCTATAAGCATTCGTACACAAACTTATATTATAATACAATTACTCTCTAAATTTTTTTCGAGTGAAAATCTCACTCGAAATATAGAGTGACACGCCGAGTCACTTGAATTTGAGTTACTTCTCACTCTTATAGACTGAATTTCTTCATTCTTTATCAAGAAGTGCACATTTTCAGTTTTTATTTTGGAGAGAATGTCTTCTTGGAATGAATATCTTAATTAAAGAGTCACTTTACTGCGTCGCCGCACGCTTGCTCGCCAGTTACTGCGCGGCCGAGACCCGATAGACGGCTTAACTCTCGGTTCTCTCGGGAGTAAAATGCAGTTACATAAATATCATAAGAAATAGTATATATTATAATATATACTACCCGCAGCACGCGCGGATTAGGTCAAGCAAAAATTAATTTCCTTCTCTATAAGAGAGTTAACCTACCTATCGGTAGTGGCGCGCATTCATTGGCAGACGAGCGCGAGGGTGCCTCATGTAGCGAAGGATCGTCACATAATGTTTTTACAGGATTAAGACGCGGCTAGGCTAGGCTAGGTTATATATGATTACGGGTTCACACTCGTTTTAATTGAGTGAGAAATTTTACCCCCAAAAGTCGAGTACGTATAGTTATATATAATTTTATATAAGTTTGAATACTGATCGTACACATAAAATTATGTATAATTATATATAGATATACGTTTATGATTTACATTATACATAAATATATATATAAATATACATATACGGATACATACACTGAGAAAAAATTTCTTTAAATACATTAAGAAACTCGGTTTTCTTATTACAAAGAAATGATTTATTTCAGTTTAATAATGATACTATTGATGTCATGAAATCATTACTTAGAGGAACAAAATCAAAAATGTACGAAATGATTTACTTAAAAGAATAAAATATTTATTTGCTAGCATACATTGTTTAGTTGCTGTAAAAAAATATTTGTTTGCATCAAAGAATTCTATTTCAAGAAAATGCATTTTCTTGATTGAAAGAATTTTTTTCTCAGTGTAGATATATATATATATATATATATATTATAATATTCTCTCTTCTCCTCTCTCTCTCTCAATTCTGTAATAGCATTATGTGACGATCCGTTTCTACATGAAGCACCCTCGCGCTCGCACGACCGCGCTATATGTAGGTTAACTCCCTTAAAGAGAAGAAAGTTATATTTTTTCTTATTACTTAATCGTGCTGCGGTGGTAGTCTTTATATAATTGCATTTTACTCCCGAGAGAACCGAGAGGTGAGCCGCCTGTCGGCGGCACCGCGCAGTAACTGGCGAGCAAGCGCGCGGCGACGCATATAGTATTCTCGCAAAGTCGAGAGAGCGGGTAATCTTTCTGATTGGCTGATGGTGGATCGGGGTAGCCAGCTCGGTATGGTATATAAGCGCGTCGCTTTTCACAGTCGCCACCGCTGCTACTGCATTCGTTGAAGCTGGAGCGTTTGGCTGCGTCAGAAGTCAGCAGAAGTTTTTAGTGCTGCGTTTGAGTTAGCGTTAGAGATTATATACGTTGTATATAAAGTCGTGAAGACTTAGTAGCTTTCGTTTCTCTCGTCAGAGACGCATAGCTCACGACGCGCGTGGACAAGTGACACGTGGCGAATAAGATTCAGACGCGAGCATCTTGAGATATCTTTTCCGAACTCGAAAAGAAGCACGAGAACAAAAATGATGCTGAGCCTACAGAAGAATGGTATCTCAGTGGAGAATGTTATCCACCTTGCTGTTTCTCGGATTGATTTGCAATGGCGAATTGATGCCCGTTCGTGTACCTGAAGAAACAACGACAACGTCGTCATCGACAGCCAAAAAGAATGGCATTGGCTCTCTGAATAACTACTGGCAAGCGTGGCTCCCGCTGGGCGAGCAGAACGCCTACCAACCCGATCTGAACTCCGCTACTCTTATGCGACGGACGCAAAGAGAGCCGAGTGTGTTTATCGCTCGCTCCGGAGTTAACAACATGAACTTTATAAGTCCTAAGGCGAGCAAGAAATTTCTCCGGGATTTATTAAAAAAGAAGTTCAATATACGCAAACCTCAGGCTTGGGTAAGTTGATATATTTTTTTAATTAATTAAGTTCAAGTTAATCAAGTTGATATTAAGTTAAATTTTTCAAAATAACTTGTCACAGTTAAAAATTAAAATATTTAAAATTAACTATATACTATAAGTTAACAGCTATTAACTTTTTAAATTTATGTCAATTTTTAATTTTTTTACTAGTTACTACTCGATAACCTTGGCAAACCTCGAAGAACGACCAAGTAAAGTCGACCGGTCCACTGCAGCTTAAAGTATCTATGATTCCGAGTCCGATCGTCAGGTCGAAACCGAGATGTCCCTACTAGCAAATACATTAACAGTATAATGACTAATACTGGCTAAATATTGGGCATCGCTACTACTACCTGGAAATTTCGGGAGATATTATCTTTAACATCAGGGCTGATAGATAGAACAGAATATAGGAAGAGGTTTTTAGTGGGTAGGCTAGGGGGCAGTATCTCCCGCGATGTGCCCCCATAGAATCCCACACTATCCGGGTGTACGGGCACCCGGATGTCTTTGGCCTCTGG